>NW_021704239.1:13829-18208 GCF_003719485.1 Trypanosoma conorhini | reverse complement strand
GCCGCGGCTGCGATGGCACCGCCGCCCTCGTTAGCTGCCGCGGCACCAACACCGCCACAACAGCGCCGCCGACCACAGTTTTCGTTTCTTAGCCATCCAGACGATCGCCCCGCACGCACTGCCTTGTCTGTCCATGTGGTGCCAAACAACACACCGAAGCCGCTGCTTCCCATGTGGGCGTCCAGCCTCACCTCACCGCTGTTGGGAAAGCAGCGTCTGCTTGTCGAGAACTGGATCTCCACGGACAGTATGGGGACAGTGCCGGAGGAACAGGTCGCGGAATTCCTTGCTTGGTTGCGGCGGCTGTGCACAGCCCGTGGTCATACCCTGTTTCTGCAACAGCTTGAGGATAACGTTGAGTTTTACTTGCGAGCGTACCACACACGTGGCCTGATTGCCCGCAAACAATTTAAGGCAGGTGAGATGATCTTGGCGATTCCTCTTACAGAGGCATCCACCGAAAACGGTGCGACCCCGGCTCACCCCGCAATGAAGGCTGCAAGCGCCTGGGGACTTGTCCTCAACTCGGAGTCCCTGCAACGTCACTCGTTGGCGGCGCAACGCCGCGGGGTTCCTTCCTATGCCACAGTAGAATCCATTCTGGGCGTGAGAAAGACCTCGTTTGATCCTGCAGTGCACCCGTTGTTTGTGGACCAGGTGTACTGCGCGCTGCATCTGGCCTGCGAGAGGGCTGAGGGGGAGCGCAGCCCGCTCTACCCCTACCTGCGACTTCTTGCCCCATTTGATGATGACTTTATTCGCGAGCTTCACCGCGGCGTCTTGGACCCGCAGACGCACCTCGAGTACAGCGACCACTGCGGACGTTTCTCGCACTGGCTGCGGCAGATTCATCAGACGTGGCTGGAGGAACACGAGGTGGCGCGAATGATTGAGGCGTCGTGCCGCTCGTCCCCTGCAGGCGCGGCCCCCGACAACGACAAACGCCGCGAGGCCCCAGCAACGCTCTCACGCGCCGACGACGACGACGACGAGGCCACGCATCGGCAGCCGCCGCCTTCCATGGAGGAGCTGACGTGGGCCTTCCGTCTCGTCTTGTCACGCCAGCGCCTTCTCCCCTTGCGGCACAACGTGGAGCCGTTTGAGCGCGTGTGCACGGAGCGCAGACGGATGCGCGTAGAGGAGGATGCGTGGACGCGCCTTGTCAGCAGAGTGCGGTGGACCCTCTTTGACCGCGTCTTTGGCGTGGTGGATCATAGGCGCGCCGCGGCGAACGACTTTGACCCGCACTCCATCGCGTCGGTGGTGCCGGTGCTGGACATGCTGCAGCACCCCCCGGGCGGGGTGGCCAACACCGCGGTGGCGGTGGAGTTTATCCCCGCCGCGGCCGGCGAGGGGGCGGAGGGCGGCGCCCGATGCGCGGTCGTTCGTGCCGTGGAAGACATTGAGGAGGGCGACGAGCTCACCTCTCTCTTCTCCAGGTGCTACTCCCTCTCGTACACGCTCTACCGCTTTGGCTTTCTCCCGCTGCGGCGTCGCGCGGACGACGCTGCCGCGCTGGCGGAGGAATCTCTCGGAGCCGACGTCAGCCCCCCGCCGGCCCCGCACGAGTTGCTCCGCCCAACGGCTGGCGCACCGCCACGCATCGAACACTGAGGCAAACCCCCACATCACTGGCGCAGTGCGCCGCCGGCAAGCGTGTTGGGTGCGCAGCTGCTCACCCCCAAGCAGTGAGGGAGTGAGCGGCGAACAGAACAAGAACAACGACAACAGGGAAGCGAAGCAAACCAGGGCAAAAAAAAAACAAGGAGGAAAAGGGGCTGGTTGAATAGCATGTTCGTTGCTTCTCACTGCCTTGTTTTCCCTTTCGCTCCAGTACACGCAATTTGCTGCTGGGGCGTCTATCACCTTTAATCACACGTTTTTTGGTTTCATCTTTCTCAGTTGACGAAAAAGTCCTGCTTCGCTTTCGTCCCTGTCGGCCCACAACCCTCTTTGCCTGCTCCCCCGCTTACGTATCTGTGCGTTTTCCCTTGTACCATTCGCTGTAGCTAAGCTCAGCGAGGTGCATAGTCAGAGCGAGAAGATATGTTGTGTGACTGTTTCTTGGCGACGCCTTTGCCCCCGCCACTCGGCAGCAGCGACAGCGGCAGCGGGCGGGCGGGCCGTGTGCTTGCAGCTTATGACCGCACCATTTGCGGGTTGTGTGCTGCAACGGCAGGGGGAGGGCAAAGCGAAGAAAAAAAAACTGCAGGAAACGCAACTAAACCACGACTTGTTGATTTCTTTTGTTTGTTTGTTTGTGTGTCTGTATGTGTGTGTGAGAGAGGACGCGTCTCATTTTTCAGGTTTGACACTTCAACTACGGTGTGGAAGGGTCCGCGTGTTGTTTTCGTGTACATGCAATTTATTGGTTTGTTATTGTTGCTGCTATTATTATCTTGCTTTGCCTCCCCTCCGTTCCCTTGAACTCTCCTGCCTCGCTGCGCCTCCTTCTTGCGGAACCCCACTGCAGCCGCTCCACCTGCGGCCCGAGGCGTGGTTGCGGAGGCGCGGCTTATTATTTTTATTTTCGCCTCTTTTTGTTTTTGTTTCTCCCTCCCTCTCTCTCCCTCTCTGTTGGTGTCTCACTTTGCAATGACTTCTTGGACGCCGCCTGCACTCGCGCGCCAGTTCGTTACTGTCCACCTGCGCGCGCGTGCGTGCGTGAGGGGCGGGGAGTCGTTGGCGGCAATGCAGAAGTTTCACTCGGACACCGCAGTCAGCGGAACCACCGGCGGGGAGTCCTCCGCCCCCTCGAAGGAGACGCCGCTGTCCAAGCGGCTGCAGCTGCCTGCGTCCGTTAGACTCTGCCCCTACTGCCGCCGCCTGGGCACCGCGGCGCACATCATGCGCTGCGGTCAGGAGGTGGTGAGCTGCCCGGAATGCGGCACAGGGGTGGAGGCGGCGAAGCTGAACGCGCACCTCGCCTACGCTTGCAACATGCGAGACACACGGAGGCCCTGCGTCGGCTGCGGGGCCGCCTTCTCCGTGCTTGACATGCGAGAACATCTGATGGGGGCGTGCCAAGGCAGCCGATTCCCCTGTGCCGGCTGCAATCAGACCTTCCTCACAGCGGCGGAGTACGCGATGCACGTGTACGGTCAAGAGAGCAGCTGCCACGTACGCACGCCGGAAGACGCGGAGAGGGAGAAGCCGCTTCCACCCACAGCGACGGAGGGCGCGGAGGACAAGGCGCCTGAGGATCGTGGGGCTGCGGCGGGTGCCATACTGATGCCGGTCGGGGAAGGCAAGGCTCCGCTACTTGTCCATCCCCCCGTGCACTTTCGCCGCCCAGCCGCGGTAGACACCGCGGCTCCCCCTGCGAATGCGGCGGAGCAGGAGTTCCAGTCGAAGTCGGTGAGGCGAACGTCCGAGACACTGACAAGGTCGCCACGTCAGCACCGCTCAAAGTTTGTGCCGCAACGAGATGCCTCACCGCCGCCAACTAGAACGTTGCTGGATGGCAATGGAAGTGTGCCGAATGTGCACCACACGGCGACGCCTGGCAAGAAGCGTCACAGCCCTTCCCGGGATGCCGGTCCGTTGGGCCTGAAAGTGACCCCCACGCCTGTGCGAAGCGGCACTTTTCATACACGATCACGTAGCTTTTTGAAGGAGCTACAGGGTCGACGTGAGATGGCCAATGGGGCGAGGCAGCGGTACCCACACACTGTCCTTGCCTCTGCCCCGCGACTGGCCACGGCTGAGTTACACACAAGACGCATGGAAAGGGAGCGTCAGGAGGGTGTGGTGCCAAAACTTGCATTGCATGAGATAAGACCTCCCAGAAAGGGCGATGCGGCCCTGCGCCTCGAAAAAGTGGGCGGCACTGCAGGGACGCCCGCGGGTAAACCACTGAAGCGCCACATGTCCTGCCCGCCTGGCCACCGATCATCCGCAAGACTCACGCGTGTAGAGGCGGTTGTTGCTTCGGTGAACGCCGAGGCGCGCGTTGAGGGCTGTAGAGAGTTCCTCTTTAGCCCAAGGACGCGTGGGAGTGGCGCCGTTCGCAGCGGCCACAACAGCTGTCGTCGCTGTCTGTCGATGACAGCGTTGCGGCGCGGCAGCGTCGAGGTCCACTCTGGGCGGCAGCATGGGGGTGGTCGAACGGTACCGGCGGCGCCCAAGGAGCGCTGCGCAAAGTTCTTTGACGAGCTCTTGGCGAGCCCCTCTGCAGGGAGGCCGAAGCCGGTGACGAGCGCCACCTCAAAAGCGCACGGTCCCCCGTGCGCCGACCGGGCGGAAGGCGCCGACCACGCGTGACCACCTCGTGGCGTCTTCCCCCCTTTCCCCCTCCACGCCCACACACGCTGTTGGCGGTTAACTCTGCCTCATGGACGAGTGGGGTGTTTTGTTTCTTTCTCTCTGTGTGTGGATGC
>NW_021704239.1:3835-13804 GCF_003719485.1 Trypanosoma conorhini | reverse complement strand
GCAAGACTCACGCGTGTAGAGGCGGTTGTTGCTTCGGTGAACGCCGAGGCGCGCGTTGAGGGCTGTAGAGAGTTCCTCTTTAGCCCAAGGACGCGTGGGAGTGGCGCCGTTCGCAGCGGCCACAACAGCTGTCGTCGCTGTCTGTCGATGACAGCGTTGCGGCGCGGCAGCGTCGAGGTCCACTCTGGGCGGCAGCATGGGGGTGGTCGAACGGTACCGGCGGCGCCCAAGGAGCGCTGCGCAAAGTTCTTTGACGAGCTCTTGGCGAGCCCCTCTGCAGGGAGGCCGAAGCCGGTGACGAGCGCCACCTCAAAAGCGCACGGTCCCCCGTGCGCCGACCGGGCGGAAGGCGCCGACCACGCGTGACCACCTCGTGGCGTCTTCCCCCCCTTTCCCCCTCCACGCCCACACACGCTGTTGGCGGTTAACTCTGCCTCATGGACGAGTGGGGTGTTTTGTTTCTTTCTCTCTGTGTGTGGATGCTTTTGCTATTGCTGTGGCGCCCGCGGGCGCGCCCTCAACCACGCCCCTCCGCGCGGGAGGCGGGAGAGTGCGGGGAGCAACGAACTTCGCCGGCGCGAAGGGGGAGCAGCGGCAGGGCAGCGGAAGCTTGAGGCAGCGGGAGCGACGATGCGTAAAACACAGCCTTCCCCTTCGCCTCCAGGGAAGAAGAGGAGGGGGGAAAAAAAGGGCTGCACCTCCCCCACCCCACACACGCACACACAGAGAAGTACTGAAGGAGGCGGCATGACCGCAGAGAGGCAGTTTGAAGCGCCAGCCTCGCTCCCTTTTTTGCTGCACATTTGCACTCAACTCGAGCTGGGCCTCTTCTATTTGCTTTACGGCGCTCTGGTTTTCCATGCGGCTCGCTTTGCCCGCCCACTTCACTGCCGTTTTTGTTACCCGGAGGGTGGGGAAGAGGGAGAATCGCGCCCTCCGCACGCAAGGCACATACCTGCATGCGTGCAGATAGCCCGCTGCGGTTAACTGCGTCTTTGCTGCGGCGGACGTGGCCAGTGGCGGCGTGCGGCGCGGGATGCGTCTGCGCTTGTCGCCCGCATGCACACGAGCAGCACACACCGCTGCGTTGAATCCACCACCAACAGCGAGCATGAAGAAAAAAATAAAAATAAAAAAGAAACAAGAACAAAATTTAACAAAGAGTTGCTCACCGTTTTCTTTTTCTTTTGCATGACTTCATCATTTCCTCCTATGAGGGCGCTGTGTATTGTCCCGGGCTCTTCCTGCAATCTGCCGTCCATGCCGTGTCCGTCGTTGGGTGCTTGTTTATATAAATATACATATATATATATATATATGTCTGTGTGTGTGTCTGACGATGATACCTGCAGTCTGGGGGCGGGCATGCCAGCGGAGCATCAGCCGTCAGAAGAACAAACGGGGGCGAAAGACTCGGCGCGTGGGGTTCGCAGGACAAGAAGTAAAAAAGTAATGCGCTTGAGCATGCACGTACGCTGCTAGTGCAGGGAGACGAAGAGGGATACGCGCCCACGCACACACGCGCGCAAGGAGGGCGAGAGGGGAGGAGGGAAGGAAGGGATTACAGGAGTTGCCGCCTCACACCCATGGCATACACCTGGTGGGACTATACATAATCATGCACATACGCGTGTAGGCCGGCACCACGGGCGAACTACGACACCTCGCACTGATCATACCCAGTTGTGGGCATGTTCCCTTCCCTCTCCCCCCCTCCCCAGTTTCTTTGTGGGGCTAGATAGATATACATGAAAGCATGCATTGGGGTGTGGGGGGCGCCCTATTCTTCCTTTTTTAAAAGGCTCTCTTTCTCTGTCCCTAACGTCTATGTGTGCTCCTCTTCCTTCCTTCCTTCCTTCCCCCCTCTCTCTCTTGGTGTGTGCGCGTGTGTATGTGTGCGCGTGGGGAGAGAGATAAAAAGATGGGATCCGCACAGGCGGCCCACGCAAACCCGCTTCCGTGCACCCCAACGGTGATGCCGAAAAACACAAAACAAACAGTGGCCGGAAATGTGGAAGGGATTTGGGGGGGGGGTGAAAGAAAAAGAGAACTGGAGTAGAACAAAAAACACGCACACACACATACACACGCGCGCGCACACACACACACAAATACGATTCGGCGCTTCCATGCGGCCTTGTGCAGCGGCGGGGGATTCCCCAAGTGGAGGGGGTTCTCTCCCTGCGTGCCCGCCCCGCTGCAGAAGCGGCGAGGAGGAAAACGGAAAAAAAAAGAAGGGGGAAAAAACCAGAGAAGCGAAGAAGTGTGCCGCCAAAGTATCCCTTGCGTGCTTTGCTGTGTGGAAGGAATGCCATCGTGAGGGCGGCTCTTGGGGCGGCGCCACGCCTCCCTCTTCCTCCTCCTTTTTTTTCTTTTCTCCCCCGCCGCCTCTTCCCTCCCCATTGCCCACGCATCTTCCTCTTCCTTTCTCTCTCTCCCTCTCCCTCTCCCTCTCCCTCCAAATAAATACATATTTATCTTGGGGCCTTCACCGCGCCTGGGCGACTGCCTGCCGGCCTGTTTCCTGCGCGTGTCTGTCTGTCTGACTCCCTCGCCGCGGCGGCAGACGACGGGTGCAGCGCCGCGGAAGACACAACTTCACACGGAGCAAAAGGCACAAACAAACAACGATATACACCACGCGAAAGTATAAAGAAAATATTACTACAACAACAACGTAAACGGGGAAAAAAATAAAAGTACAAAAACAAAAAAAGTTACAACAAGGAACTCAGAAAAGGAGAAAACAGCAAAGAAAAAAAATATATATCAGCAGCTGCCGAAGCAGGCGGGGGCGAGAGAGGAAATTGAACGGGCGCGACGAAGAGAAGAGGGTGGGTAGCTGTCGGCCGTAGAAGCGAACACGGAAAAAGAAAGCGAAGCCCACGGCGTTTGTCACAGACACGAAAGGCGACAGAAAAGGAAGGGAGCCTACGGCGACTGTTGGGGCCGGCTGCGTGCACGTGTCTGTGTGGCGGAGAGAGGCGTGTGAGGCAACAGGAGTCTGCCACGCACGCACAAGCACACACTCACAGACCCACGCAGGAGGAGGCACCAGTTGAATTTCACAGCGACGAGAGACGAGGCGGCAGCCGGGGAACGGCAGCGGTGGGCGAAGAACAAGAAGCACGCAAAGGCAAGGGGATCCGTCTAGAATGGGACGGCGGTCAAAGCAGGCTATTCACACGGTGGAGAAGAACTTCCGTGCAATGACGAGGAGGCAAGCACCGTTGGACGACAACGGTGGGCTCCCGTTGCCCTTCAGTGTGACGACAGACGCGGAGGCGGAGGCGGCGGCGGCGGCGCGCTACCCGTTCACGTACCGCGGGCCGAACAGCGGCGAGAATCCAGTGCAACGCCTACACCGCGAGTTTAAATCCCTTTCGAAGGAGGAGCGACAGCGGCTCGTGGAGGAGGAGGCTGCAGACACTGACCTCCTCGCCCGGACCGTGCACCTGCGTTTCCTCCCGACGGGTATGCTGCAGGGCGAGTTGGCTGCGCTCTGCGCGGAGTGTGGGGAGTACCTGCGGGTGCGCATTTGCGGCAACTCCACCAACGCACAGAACTGGATATACGGCTTCGTTGAGTTCGCCGACCGTCGCGGCGCGGAAAGGATGCTGCGACGCAGCGGCATGGAACTGCCGAATGGTCCAGGAAAGCCACCACTGCGGCTGAAGTGCAACGCCGCTAAGCAAGCGATTGTTGACCGCGTCTTCCATGACGCCAACCCACCGACAAAGACGTCCTGCATATTTGGCTCCGGCAACTTCGCCTGCCGCACCCTGAAGGAGGCGGTCGATAGCTACTACAACCTCAAGCGGAAGGAGGGCGGAGTGGCGCCCACGCAGGCGAATGCACAGAATTCTTCGCGCAGCAGCAACACAAACAATACTACCGCCAGCCTCAACAATGAGCTGAGCCACAGCAATGGCACCTGGCACCCGCCGGCACCAAGGCACCACGCAAAACCACAAGAGAACTCTGCCTCCTCACTGTGTCCACCGACACAAACGGGGTACCATTCCCACTCCGTCTCGAACTCCGATGAAGAGCCTGCGGGCATCACGCCACACGTGCATGCCGCTGCCACGAACGTAAACGGCACTGTCGCCGGTGACAGCGCCCTCGCCCCGCCGCTCTACTCGCAGTTGTTTCAACCGATGTCGATGGACCAGCAACTGGGCTCCTCCAGTAATCACGATGGCCGCAGCGACGGCGCTACATCACACGAAGAGAGGCTGAACCCACCGTTCGTTTCTCAGTTCCCAGTAGTTTCGTCTGGGTTTCAAACGTCGTTTTCTTCACTTCCACCCCCGCAGGACTCGAAGGTGGAGCGTGGGGTGGCGTTGGCGCGTGCTGCGATGCACGGCGCTCGAGTGTTTGCCGCCACCGGGGAGCAATTCTACGACGCGGTGGGTGCACTTCGGGCTCTGCTCAACGTGTTGGACGGTCACGGTTGCCACCCAGGCCGCCGAATCGGCTTGGCGGGGGTCTCACACACGCTGGAGGAACACGGAGTGGTGTTAGGCGGGGGAGAAGCAGAGGCGACGCAACGCGTGGTGCAGCTGCGCCTCCTCGCCCACCTCCTGCTTTCTCTCCTTTTTCTTCAAAAGGGCAACAACGAGGAGTCGTTGTCGTCGATTCACAGTGCTGTTTTGTGCTGCAACTCCATACCTGTGAAGCGGCTTGGGCGAACATTTTCCCAAACGGCTTCTGTGGTCCCTGCTGCCCCGGATAAACCGCACACCGTGTGCGAGGCTGCAGCGATGAAGGCCAAAGATGAGGAGACGGAGGAGGATGTGTTGCCAGTTGGCTTTGACGGGTCCGCCGTTGAGGAGACGTCCTGCACATTCAACCCCATTTCTCAGGCCTTTGATTTCTTCGGCCACATCGATGTTAGCGGAGAGGAGGAGCAGGAACCCACCGCTCTGGGGGTCGCCATGGATGTTCCGCGGTTGGATGAATACGAGGTCCCGTTGGAGACGCTGCAGGCGCCTGATGCGGAGAACCACACACACGACGTGCACCTTCAATCCTACGTGCTGAACCTCCTCCTCACCATTGGCCTCTCCACGGAGGTGGCGCACCCGGTGGTGACTCGCTGCGTCTACGTCCTTGCCGCGAATCGCTCAAAGGAGGTGTTTGGCGCCACCCTGCCGGCGTTGGAGCAGACGCTGCTTGAAGGCGGTGTGCATCGCCTTCGACCCGTTCTTTTTCCACAGTTGGAGGACCAAAACTTTCTGGAGACGTTCCTGCAATCCCTTGGCGCAGGCGAGGCGGCGCCGGAGGAGGTGTTCTGGTCAACACTTCCACCACTTCACATGGTGCGGTGTTTCCCGCTGCCCAGAGGCGACGCCTCATGGCAGGTTGTGCAGCCGCCTACGCTCTGAAGAGCTTGAGGTTGCACCAGGGGTATTGAACGGAACTGACAGGCAATGGACTGCGGCAAACACCACACTGCAAAACTACCCTGAGCGTGCAGACCGTTGCATGACGGCTGGCTGAGGTCTCCTTCTTCACACACCAGCCACTCTCCCCCTTCTTCTGTGCGTGTGTGTCTCGCCTCTTATTTATGCACATCTATGTATGCATATACGTCCATAGGTGCCTTTTTGGGTTATCTGCGAACTCTTTTTTTTCCCCTTTCTTTTCCCTTCTGCTGTTTGCGTTTCATGCGGTATTTCGGTCGAGTGTATTGTCGTGTGTAGTTCTTTGTTTTTTTTTCCGTTGTATCATCCCTGCTTTGCTTTGCGATCTTTTTTTGTTTTTGTTTTGTTGTTGTTTCGATATGCGTGTGTGAGTGTTTGTGAGGCTTCCCCTCTTTTATTGATGCACCTTCTTCACATTTTGAAATAGTACTTTATCAGTTTACCTGCCTTATATACATATACATATATCTTTATGTATATATACCTCTATCTATCTATATGTCCGACTGCTTTGGCGGTGGTGGCGCGCCTTGCCGGGGTTGTTGTGCCCACCGCTGCCCGCACGACGGATGCTGTGGCAAAGGAACAGTAAATATAAACAAGAGGACGAAGGAAAATAGGATGTGAGGAGGATGTGATGCATGCACACGCACACACACACACACACAGTTACTGTTATTATTACTATGACTATATCCCTATTTGCGTCTGTGTGTGTGCGTGTGCGTGTGAATATGCGTACATGTCCTATATTTTATTTATATACATATAATCTCAATGAGATGCGGGCATAGAGTTAGGATAGGACCAGCCCTTTTCATTTGCTTGTTTTTTTTCTTTTTACAGTTGCACGGTGACTATGGTTATGTAGGGAGGGACTGCGGTTATGGTGCGAGGGATGTGGTGGGGAGAGGGGTGCTACGGTAGTAGATGTAATTCTCTTTGGTGATGGTGGGAGGTGTTTCTTCTTGTTTATGGGCCGTGTATGCGGGGGCGTCTCGTGTCGTGGTCGCACACGGGCGGGGAAAACGGGTTCGTAGATGAACATGCGGGGAATGTGATGGGACTAGCAGGAACTGCTGGGGAAGGGGGTAGTGCAACGGGCTAGGGGGAGGGGAGAACAACTGTGGGAAGAAGTAACAAAGGAGGGATGTGTTTTTTTTGTTTTCTGTTTCTGCGGGGGGAGACGTGGCGGGGGAGGCTGGGGACGCACTGTTCTCCTCTTCTTCGCTCGCCCGCCCTCTGTCCTCGTCGGCAGCTGGGTTTGGGTTTGGGTTTGGGGGGTGGCTGGGCTGGGGCGCTTGGGCGCGTACGGGGCGTGGAACACAACGGCTCCATTTGAATGCCGCCGGGCGTGGGGGGAATTAAAGGAGGAGGCGGGAGGTGGTCACCGGGAGGCAGAGCCGCGGGAGGGAGAGAGCGCGTGCGTGCATGTGCGATAGACAGCGCCGCCGCCTTTGCGCTTCTGCGTGGCGTCGGCAATCCCTCTTGCGACAACGCCGTCTGGGCGGACTGCGGGTGTCTTTGCGAAAGACACGGAAAGAGGCATTGCCAGTGGTGGGGGAGGAGTGCGGCTATAAAGCGTGTTGGTGGGCCACACCACCCACGCAGCGTGGGGAGGAAAGAGGGACACCGGGCTGCGTGGAAGAAAAGGAAGAGGAAGAAAAAGAAGAGGAAAAGGAAAGTGAGATGTACGATTACATATATATACTAATGTGTAAATAGAGAAAAGGAAGTAGGAGTGCGTGTAAGAGTAAGGCAAGGATGTACATGCATTACTTGCTTGTGTACATTTCTGATGTTTTTCACCGTGTCCACGGCAATTCCGTCGTGAATGACAGAGGAGGAGACATGGAAGCTGCTGCGTGTGTAAAGTATCTCTGCGGGGGTGATATACGTTCCTTTTTTTTTTGTATTCTCCTAACGCGGCTGCCTGTTTTTTTTTCTTCTTTCTTTCCTGTCCTCAGCCTCGTTTTCAGTTCTCGTCGGGATGTGTGTGTGGCTTCCTTGGCATCTTGCGTGCAAAAGAAGCTCCCCTCCCTCCCCGCTGCCCTCATTTTTTTCCCCCTCCCTTCATTGACGGATGCCGGAGGAGGCATACGACTCACATTTTATTTTGCGTTTTTTTTGTTCTGCTTTGTTTTTCACCTCTCCGCTCGTTGTTTGCTTTGGCCGCGCGGCACACACGCACGCCGGAGGGCGCTCACGGAGTTTCCCGACAATCGCCCGTTTTTTGTTTTTTGTTTTTAGGGGGGACGGGCGGAGTTGCTGCCGTCAAAGAAAAAAAGAATGTTTTCGGCGTTGTGCGTTCGCGTGTGTGTTTTGTGGCGGAGGGGCGAGCGCGTGTCTTCTGCAGCTCTCGCTTTTTTTTTTCTCTTGCGTGTGTGTGTGTGCGTGTGCGTGCGGGGCGGAGGGCTGCGGCAGGCGGCGGGGCGCGGTGCGGGGTTTGTGCGCGGCGCTCAGTCTGTTGCGCGCCTTCCCCGTGGCGCGTGTGCGTCGTGCATGCGCAGCCAGCCGATACGCCGCCCCACCCTTCGCACCCGCTTTCTTTCCTTCCTTCTGTATGCACGCACACACACACACACACGCACGCAGATGCAGAGCGCATTCACATCACCAACGTGCAGGGCGGCGAGGATGCGACATTTTTTTTTTTCGTTTCTTCTTCGTCTTTAGTGATTGTCTTGTTGTGTGGCCGCGTCGTCACGCACACGGCGTCGTTCTCAGTTTTTCGCGTGAAGGACGACGCCAGTGTTGCGTTTACACTACTTTTGTCTGTGGGCCCGTGACGGCGGTGTGCCTGGGAGCGGAGCGCTGCCTCTTGCCTCGGCTGCTCCTCCCACCGCGACCGCCGCGTGCTTCCTCGGTGCCGCTTCCCTTCACGCCCAACTTCCCCTCGATCACTCTTGTTCCTTCTCTTAGAGCCGCCGTGGACGCACACTTCAAGCGACAATCGCACGCGCAGCCCCACAAACACACGCAACACACTCACGCCAGCCGTCACGGGTAGCCGACAGTACTGGCGGTGGTTCAATGCCGCAGACACTGCGGCGGGTGCCCGGTTGCGCCCTCGCATCGTTGTGGCTGCTTTTGCTGCTTCTGTCGTTGCTGCCCTCAGACGTGTTCGGGGCGACGCTGGCCGACGGTGACGGCGCGGAGGATGCGGCGGAAGTGACCAGGCGGGAGTACCGCTGCCGCACCTGCGTGGCGCTGGCGACGGTGTTCCGCGAGGAGGTCTTGCGGCCCGCTGCGGGGATGCAACGCGCGGCGGCTGCAGCGGCGGACCGCAGCGACAGCGACGCGGTGCGGGCGGGCGCGCGGCAGCGTCTCGTGGTGAACGTGCACGATGCCATCGACGGTCTCTGCCGCCGCGTTCATGAACTCCATCGTGCGGAACACAAAGTGCGGGCCGTCGACGCCTCGGGGCGCGAAGGTGCGGCGGAAATGCGGGAGGAGCTGCGCCTGCACGAGGATGACGTGCTCGGCTCAAGAAGGGCGGTGCGGGACGCCGTTGATGGCCTCTGCGCGGCTGTGCTGGAGGAAGTGAATGAGCCACTCGCCCTGGAGGCGTTTGCGGCGCTGCTGCCGAAGAGCAAGAAGCCCGACGAGGCGTCTGCGACGGAGCGCGACGCAGCCCACCAGCTGGGCGAGGCGGGCGCATTCTGCGAGCGGCAACAGATGTGTGGACCCGCCACTCTTCAGAACATTGCGAATGAGGATGCGACGCGGCGACGACTAGCGCAGCAGCTGAGCAAGACGCAACAGCCTTTGCTCCCACGGCAATGGCGGGAGGTGGCTAAGGCGGCGTTGCTGGTAGCAATCCTTGTCCTGCTGCCGCTCTCGGCCGGACTTCTCCTGCGACGCTGCTGGGGGAGGCACACCGCCGCCGCCGCCGCCCATGGTGCACACAAAAAGAGTGATTAGACATCACATCGCACGCCTTCGTCGCGCGCGTGTTGGGTGAGCCGCTGCCGGAGTGCGTCGGCCACGAGACTATGGGCCGCAACTTGGAAGGCGTGCAAGCTGTGCGCCGCGGTGCACGGGGCTCCTCGACCAATTTGGGTCATTGTGGTTTCTTGCGTTGTGTGTGTGTGTATGAGTGTATTTGGTCTTTTGCTTTCGCCTGCCGGTCTGCGATTCCACTGGATGTGCAAGGACGATGAGGCGCCACCACAGCGGGGGGTGCTGTGCTTCCCCGTTTGCGTCTGTTGCGGAAATTCCTGCGTGACGCCCTTCAACTTCACCCGCGCGCTGAGCACATCTGCAGTGCAGTCCCGAAGTGAAGTTGCCCGCCCCCGCACCGGAAGTGACTCGCGTGCTGTTCCGCCGTTCCCGGCGGACATGTGGCTCGTCCCCGCCACTTCTCCCTTTTTGTGTTTACTAACTTTATATACATATACATATACACACCTCCCGTGCCGTTTGCTCTGGGGCCCTGCGATGATGCTGCGGCGTCACTGCCACACATGCATGCAGACACCCACGTATCACCCCCTTTCTCTCTCTTTCTTTCGCCTCGTCTTTTCTTGTCTCTGCCTTC
>NW_021704239.1:0-3810 GCF_003719485.1 Trypanosoma conorhini | reverse complement strand
CTTGCGTTGTGTGTGTGTGTATGAATGTATTTGGTCTTTTGCTTTCGCCTGCCGGTCTGCGATTCCACTGGATGTGCAAGGACGATGGGGCGCCACCACAGCGGGGGGTGCTGTGCTTCCCCGTTTGCGTCTGTTGCGGAAATTCCTGCGTGACGCCCTTCAACTTCACCCGCGCGCTGAGCACATCTGCAGTGCAGTCCCGAAGTGAAGTTGCCCGCCCCCGCACCGGAAGTGACTCGCGTGCTGTTCCGCCGTTCCCGGCGGACATGTGGCTCGTCCCCGCCACTTCTCCCTTTTTGTGTTTACTAACTTTATATATATATAATACATACACACCTCCCGTGCCGTTTGCTCTGGGGCCCTGCGATGATGCTGCGGCGTCACTGCCACACATACATGCAGACACCCACGTATCACCCCCTTTCTCTCTCTTTCTCTTGCCTCGTCTTTTCTTGTCTCTGCCTTCGGTGACCCTGCAGTGTTTTTGACTGCTCAACAGCAGGAGTTCTCCTATAGCTTTTATTTGCGGAGCGCGGCTAGAGGTGGCTGGGAGCGCAGGGCGTTTGGAGGGGTACTTTTTGTTGTTGTTGTCCGCGTTTCTTCTGCCGCCTCTGCGCTCGTGAGCCTGCAACTATCTGCGTGTGCGTGTGGGGCGATAAGTGAGGCGTTGGCTGTGGGCGAAGAAGGAGGAGCGGAGGAGCTGGCGCGTTGGCCGTCTATGGTTTTGACGCTCGCGCAGCTCATCTTTCCAAGGCGCCGCCCGCGGGAGGCCCGCTCCAGCGTCGCCCCACCGCAGGATGACGTGCCCACGCTCTCACCGTCGCCTCCCAAGGCAGCCGCCGCCGCGGATCGCCTGCCCTTCTGGCGACGTCTGTTGTGTGCGCCTGAGCTGCCCGACATGAGCCTGCTGGCCTCCTCCGCCCCGCCGCGGCGGGGGGCGGCCCACGCCTCAAGCAGCCGTGCCCCCTCCATCGTTACCTCCGAGCCGGAGCCGGCGGCGGCGTCCGCCTCGGTCACCCACAGAGCGAAGGGCGGGACTCTGAGAGCGGCGAAGAGTGTCTTTGCGGAGCCGTGGCAGCGCGCCGCGCACGCCGATAACGACGGGGCCGTGCGGTCGGATTCATTTTTTTCCACCGGCGCCGCACCGGCGCCGTCCGCGCGTTGGGTCGTGAGTGACACACGCCGCATGCAGACGAAGACGGAGGGCTCATCGGGCGGCTGTTCGTCGCCGACCTCGCCAGCGCTGCGCCTCGGCTCAAGTTCAGCCCGGCTGCAGCTGAAGCAGGCACGCAGCGAGCAGCTGAGGATGGAGGCACGGCAACGAAAGGAACTGCAGCGGGATGAGGCGGCATTGTGGGAGGAGGCGGAGCAGCGCCGTCTTGGCGCCCTTGTGCAGGAGGCAGCATGTGATGCCCCGCCGTCATCGCCGTCGCAGTCGGCTACGCTTAGTGGAGAAGCACTGGCGCAGCACAAGGCGGAGAGCGAAAACAACGCCGACGTGGACGGCTTAGTGAACTCGCGTGTGGTCTCCGTGGAGGACACGGACGAGGCAGGTAGCTACCTCGACGGCGATGACGCGATTGACCTTCAAGACCTGAATCGCCTGTACGACTATTACAAGCGCCGGGATCGGGCAGTGGAGTCGTCGGAGCAGGAAGCGGCAGTGGCGGAGCTCGCTGTAGTTGCGGCTTCGGAGGCAGGCACCCCGAAGCGGGCGCGGTGCTACGAGCTCAGCTCACGCAAGTACATTGAGCGCGTGGTTTTGGCACAGCGGTCACAGCAGATGATGGCGCTCATGTGGCTTCTTGCAGAGTCGATGCGGCACGCCTGGAAACTGCATTTCCGCCTTGCCCAGCTGTACGTGAACTACGTCCCCTTGTATCTACAGGCTGGCGGGTTTGCCGTTGGTGGCGTTGAGGAAGGCAATCTGCGGGACATCACCCAGAGCAAGTATTACGCCTACTTCTGCTCGGGCACCTTTGATTACGAGTACTACACGTATCAGTTTTGCCAGAAGTGGGAGTCCCTCTTCGGGGATGTCCAGCATTACCTCTGCGATGACACCACGGGACACGTCGGCAGCGTTGGCGTTGCGGCGACGCTGCTGTACTCTATGGAGCTCTTTGCGCGGCAGCACGAGCTGCAGGTGGCGGTGCGGGAGGTGGAGCAATGGCTGCAGGCACGCTGGAAGCGCATGAGCGAGGCCGCCGTGCTCGTGTCGTCCCCCACCACCGCTCCCACCACCAACGCGGTGGAAACACCGCCGAATAGGAGTAGTAGTTGTAGTCAGAGTAGTGACGGTACACCCACCCCCGTGACGCACGAAGGCGACGCGGCCCGTGCGGGTGACAGCGACGAGTGCGGCTCGAGGGAGGAATGTGGCCCACAACTCGTCCTCACCAGCCCCGTGGCCGCCACGCTCCAGCCCGTCAACGCGGCGGAGGAGGGGTTGACGCACGTTCCCATCGACTGGTGGAGCGCGCAGGACGCGGATGTTAGGGCCCATGTGAGTTGGAACCGGAAAAAGCGGAAGCTTCGCCACATTTCTCTCGGAATGGCGGCGCTGCGGAAGGCGAACCTCCTTCAGTGCCCCGACGGCGCCGTCAACGGCACGCAGGACCCCGCGCCGCAGCTGCAGGCGTGGCTGCCGGGGGCGCTCGAGCCCATTATGGAGGGCGGCATCGATGAGGAGGGGCAGTCGCACCGCGTCGTCAGCGTCGGCTGCTTCGGCTTCTCATTCTTCTCGCTGTGGGACTAAGCACGCCGCGGCGCGGCCGTCGCGCGGCACACACGCTGCGGCAGCAGCGACAGTGCATGATGGTGGCGTTGCCGTGGGTGGAGGGAAGGCGTTCGCCGTCCCTCCGTTCCCGCCGCCTCGTCTCTTTAACTGAGCGCGTGAGTGATGTTGCGAGGGGGCGAACGGCGTAGAAAAAAAAGGTAAAAAAGAAAAAAAGAAAAATCAAAAGCTGTTAATTTCGCCTGCGTTTCTTCTCTCAACAGCGGCTGCTTTTCTTGTTGTTGTTGTTGTTTTTTTTGTTTTTTTTGTTTCGTGGATGTCATTTCTATGGGCGGGTGGGGACGAGGCGGCGCGGGGGCCGCTCCCGCAGCGAGCGGAGGGGGTGGGGTGTGCGCAGGTGCGGCTGCCACCCGCCGCGCACGCATAATGTAACAGCCCCCCGTGCGCACCCACGCGCCCTCGCTGGCAGGGAGCGATCATAAAAGTGAAGCAAATTTCAATCAAACCAAAAATGGAGGGGGATACACGCGTCAGTTTAAGGCACAGCATCGTTTTTGGGGAGCGGCATCGAGGATGGGGAGGCGAAGAAGTCGGAAATGGAGATGGAGGTGGAGGGGGTTGAGGCAAAAGAGGCGGCTGGCGTCAACGAATACGCGGCGGCCCACCTGTGGGTGCTACATGCACGACACCAGATATTCATGTGTGCAGCCATCTGCCTCTCTGTCCCTCTCTTTCTCTTTCTCTGTCTCTGTCTCTCTGGGTGTGTGTGTGTGTGTGTGTCTGCCTCTTTCGCTCTCCCGCTGCGCGTGTCCTTCTCTACACGTGCGTCGCCAGGTTTGTCTGCTGTAACGTGAAATACTTTCACACAAAGACGTGTTTATTTTATTTTATTTTTGGTATCCCCTCTTGTTGTTTTTGCTGCTTTTTTTTGTTGACCAGGACTCGTGGGTTGCCTGCTGCTCCCTACTGCGTTGATTCCTCCCGAGGTTGCTGCTGGGGGGGAGTGGGGAGCAGAGAAACGAGAAATAACAGACGTAATTCGAGATGAAACCGAGAGCTGTAAGAGAGCCTTG
>NW_021704240.1:15099-33942 GCF_003719485.1 Trypanosoma conorhini | reverse complement strand
CAACAGCGTAGAGAGGGGAAAAAGAAGAAGAAGCGGAAGCAACACCTCCTACCCCTTCTCAGAGTGTGTAATGTGTGTCACACACCATTTGATTGGCGTACTTACTTTCACTGTTTGTGTGTGTGTGTGTGTGTGCGTCTCTGTATGTATCTTTGTGCGTATGTGCGCGTGGGCGTGGGCGGCTATGTTCGTGTACGGTGCCTGTGTTAGGCTCTTATATAAAGTCTGGGGTGCCTGTGCGTGCGGGTGGCCGCGGCCGTGCAGCGGAGGAGCCGAGGGAAGCAGCGGAGGGGCCCGAGGCAAAAAAAAAAGGGGGGGAGGGAATAATACACCCACCGAAGAGCGACGCGGAGCGCGTGGAGGCGGGCGCGGGCAGCGACGAATGGGGCGCCTTACAACACTCCGGGCCTTCCCTCGCTGACCTCCTTCTCGTTGTTGTTGCTGTTTCTTTCTTTGCCTCTCCCTTTTTTTTTCTTTTCTTCTTCTTGTCCATTTCTCGTCTTGCCTTTGGCCTCCCCCTTTACATCTGCGGTCGTGTCTCTGAGGACGTGAGGGCCATCGTTTTTTTTTAATTGCAAATCGTGTTGGCTTCTGCTCCCCTCTGCTGCTGCCGCCGCGCACAACTTGCAGCGGGCCGCGTTTGTGCGTGCGGCGCGGCCCTCGCGCCCGGCAAACCGGCCTGCGCGCCTTGACCGCGTCTTCTTCTCTTTGCCTGTCGTCCCTCGCGAGGGTTCCGCGCGGCGACGCGGCGGCAACGCATCACACACGCAGGCGGAAAGCAGAAAAAAAGGGGATTCCCGCGCCCCCGCAGCTCCGCCTGCGTGCGAGTGTCTCTGCCAACACGGTTAGTTGCAGTTTGCGTGCCTGCGGGAGGGGACAGCACGCAGCTGCAGCCGCAGCCGCAAGAAGGAGTGGAGAAGGCGAGGCACACAATCCTCGTGCGCTCTGGCGCCTGAAGGCCACCAGCCGGCCCAGCGTGGCTGCCTCTGTGCCTCTCTCACTCCTCCACGCTCTCACTCTCACTCTCACTCTCTCCCTTTTCTCCCACTCTTACAGACCCGATGTACAACCCGTACGGCGGCGGACAGCAGCCGGAGCAGCCGTATTACTACCCGCAGGGGCAGCAGCCGCAGCAGTCGCCACCGGCGCAGGCGCAGGCGTTCCCTTCCCCATTGCAGTGGCCGCAATACACAAACCCGCAGTACGGCATCGCCCCTCCTGCTGCTCCTACTGCTCCTACTGCTCCCATGAACAATGGGACCCAACTGCCTGCCCAGTATCGCGATCCTTATGCAGCCGCGACAATGAACGGGGTGCAGGACTATAGCAACTACTATCCCGCCCCCAACTATGCACAACAACCACAGCTGCAGCCACAGTTGCAACCACAGCTACAGCCACAGCCAGAGCAGCCGCTGATGCCACCGCAACAGCAGACGCAGCAGACTGCTGCACCTGCGTCGAATTCTCGGGTCGGCGCCGGCGGGATGGGGCTCGCGACGACGCAGCAGTTAGAAGAAATGCAGCAGCAGCAGCGCCCACAGGGAGCCCCCGCTCCTCCCAGCCGTGCTTCCAGTCAACGGGAGCAGTGCGCCTCGCCCACCGGAAGGTGCGCGCGACCGCCGCCGAAGCGCAGCGTGGACCTAAAAAGTGCCCCCAACCCCCGCCGCGACATCCCGCAGAAGCCCGGAACGGAGGAGATTCCTACGTCCTCGGGTCAGCTGCCGCTAAGCGCCACAGGGTTTATCGCTGTTGATGATGGCAACGCGAATCCAAAGTTTTTTCGCCCCACCACAAACTCCGTTCCCGCCGAGGAGCGGCTTGTGAAGGACAGCAAGGTGTTTTTCGGCGCCGTCTTGGCCCCACTCTGCCGTCCCCTGCATCCACGCGAGGAGGTGCCGCTGGTGGAGGGCCGGCCGCCGGTGCGCTGCCACCGCTGCCGCGCCTACATCTCGTGCCACGCACGCTTCACTGAAATGGGGCGGTATTGGCTCTGCCCCTTCTGCAGCATGGCGAACGAGGTTGCAAGCGAGGACTTTTGCAACCTGGACGCCCGCAGCCAGCGCCTGGACCGAGGGGAGCGGCCGGAGCTGAGCCGTGGCAGCGTGGAGTACGACGTCGGGCCCTACGCGGAGTACGCCCTCCGCGACGAGAAGGAAACCCCGATTGCGGTGCGACCGATGCACTACTTGTTCCTGCTGGATGTTTCGCAGAAGGCCACAGCCACGTTTCTTCCGGACTACGTGGACGCCCTGATGCGCTCCTTGCATGAAATGGCCGAGTACTACCCGCAGTGCCGTGTGGCCTTCATCACATACGCGGCCACGCTGCACTTCTACAACGTGCGTCACCCCCGCATCCCGCAGCTGATTGTGGCCGACGTCGACAACCCATTCGTCCCGCTCCCGTTCACCAGCCTTTGTTGGCTGACGCTGGGCACCGACCTCGACCTCGTGGACGCCTTCCTGATGCGCGTGATGGAGTACGCCGAGGACCTCCGGGAGTCGGACTGCGTCATGGGAGCCGCTGTGCAGGTTGCCACGCTGGTGCTTGCGGGGCAGCACGGCGGTCGTGTCATTCTGTGCGGACACAAAGCGCCACAGCGCGGCGTTGGCGCCCTGAAGCTTCGGGAGCAACATCTTTTATACGGCACCGACAAGGAGAAGGAGTTACTGCGGCCCATGGAAGGGTTTTGGCGGACAACCGCCACTGCGTGTGCGAAGCAGCAGATCTCCTTTGACCTCCACATGTTTGCGGATGAGTACTGTGAATTGGTGACCATTTCGCAGCCGTGTCACCTCTCCAACGGTCGTGTGCACCTTTTTTCCAACTACGACCGCGAGACAGACGCCACGAAGGTGCAGGCCGCATTGAACCAGACACTACTGGAGGAGGCTGGCTATGCGGGCATCTTGCGTGTTCGCTGCAGTGCCGGCATCCGTGTGCAGGCCTACCGTGGCCACTTCATGTCGCAAGACCCACACGACATGGATCTCGCCCACGTGCAGGGCTCCTCCACCTTCTTTGTAGAGTTTGCCCACGAGGGGAAGCTGGAGAAGACGTCCTACGCCTACTTTCAGACGGCGTTGCTGTACACCACCCGTGGCGGGCAGAGGCGCGTGCGGGTGCACTCCTTCCGCATGCCGGTGGTCACAACCCTCTCGGGCGTGTTTGAGGCCGACTTGGAGGCAACACTGATGGGCTACATTCACGAGGCGATTGGGAACTCCGTGAATAAGGGGCTGCAGTACGCCCGCAGCGCGGCACAGGACCGGGTACTGAAGATGCTCATCGCCTACCGTCGGGTGTGCACTTCCAACGTCACCTCCTCGCTGCTGATGCCCTCGCGCCTGCGGCTGATTCCGTTGTTTGTGCTTTCGCTGCTGAAGGCGGACGCGTTTGTGGAGGGCACCACCGTGCCCATTGACGACCGCGTGCAGAAGCTCTTCCTGCTCATGACGCTTCCCATGCATCAGTGCGTGACTTACCTGTACCCCACCCTGTACGCCGTCCACCGCCTCCCCGCCGACCCAAAGAGCGGCGTGCTGGATCCGGAGACGGGCCGCTGCGTGATGCCGGCTTGGCGGCAGCTCATCTTTGACAGCATCACCAACGACGGCGTCTACGTGCTCTGTGACGAGCAGGCACGAATTGTGTACATGTGGGTCGGCTCCGCGGTGGCGCCGGAGGTGGCACTGGAGCTCTTCGGCACCGCGGATGCCTCGCAGGTTGGCCGCACGGTGTTCTTTGACGACTTTGGGGAGAAGCTGAAGAACGTCTTGTACGCCTGTCTCCTGCGGGATGATGGCATGCGGCGGTTTGTGATCCTCCACGAGAAGGACCGCGCCGAGGAGGCGTTCTTCCGGCAGCTGAAGGAGGAGAACGGGGGCGGCTCCATGAGCTACGATCAGCTGCTTGTACACCTCCACCACGAGGTGAGGAAGTCCATGACGTAGGCGGCGCGCTCCCGCGACGGCTTTGCCCGCTTTCCTCTCCTGCTCTCCCCGCCGTGACGCCTCAGCCTTTGCGTGCGTGCGTGCGTGCGTGCGTGTGTGTGTGACGCGCGCACACGTATACACACACGTGTGCTGCAGCGCCTCTTTGTTCCTGGCGCCAGTATGATGTAAATGCGTGCCTCTCGCCCTACTCTCACCTGGGCGTCGCGCCCCGGGTGCGTCTTCCACGACGAGGCATGTGTGTTGTGCGCCCTGCAGGCTCCGGCGGGGATGGAAGGCGCGGCCTGCGGCGGGGAAGAGAAGAGAGGCCCGAGGGACCGCGCGTGCGTGCGTCCGTGCGTGTGCGTGCGAGCGCCGTTCAGCAAAAGAGGTGGCGGACGGGCAAAGACGAAGAGGAAGAAGGGAACCAGCGTGGTTGGGGAGGCTGCCTGGGCGAGCGTTTTTATTTATTTATTTTACCTTTGCCTTCTTCTGCTGCCCCCCGCCCCTGCACGTTTCGCCCGCCCCCATGAAACAAGGTGGAGTAAAAGGAGGAAAGAGGAAAACAAAACAAAAACAAAAACAAAAATAATAAGGGAAAGGCAGGACTGAAACCCCAGCAAACTGCCCGCCCCCTGCTGCCACAAAGGCTGCGGCTACCTGCACCTTTAACTCCCCACCTCCCACTGCCTGCCCCTCGATTTGTTTCTCTCTTCACGGGTCAACCGCGTCACGACGAGGCGCAGCGGGTGGAAGAGCAGCCATGAAGAGAGAAGCTGCGAACGAGCGAGCATGAGTGAGGGGCGGAGTGTCTGTGTGCCTGTGCGTGTCTGTGTGTTTGTACATCTGTTGGGGGTTAAGCTGCTGCTGCTGCTGCTGCTGCTGCTGCTGCTGCACACGTGACTTGCCGTGGACCGTGGTGAGTGCACATGCCGGCGCTTTTCACCACTCACCTCCTTTCCCTTTTTCGTTCCCTTCTCCCTGTGTTCTTGTGCGCGTGTGTGTGTGTGTTTTCCTTTTTATTGCCTTAGCAGTTTTTTGGCGGCGGTGTGGGCGTGTGCTCGGTGGTGATTTTCCTCCCCTTCCACTCCGCCTCAGGTGGTGGAGGAGAGCCGAGTGCAACCGGCATCCCTTCCCACGTGTTGTGGGTGGCGTTGCATGGACCTTTCCTCTGTCTTGCTTGGGCCACTTGCCTTGCGGCGGCACACAGATAGCTAGACAGAAAGGCAGTCGCGCTGGACATCTCTCACCCCCCGCCTCTGCGGCGAAGGCCCACCTGGACTTGAAGCACCGCCGCACGACACCCCATCGAGGACCGGGCGCAGGGGCGCCATGGACACGCGGTTCCATTGCGTGTACCTGCTCACGAGCCTCGACCCGCAGTGTGTGGGGGAGTACTACGTTGGCTACACGGTCAACCCCATTCGGCGTCTGCGGCAGCACAACGGGGAGCTCGTGAGCGGGGCGTGGCGCACCAAGCGCCGTGGGCGTCCGTGGGAGCTCGTTTGCTGCGTCTCCGGCTTCGGAGAGGACCGCATCGCCCTGAAGTTTGAGTGGTGCTGGCAGCACCCGACAAAGTCTACCCGCCTGAAGACGCACATGCCGCAGCTGCGTGGGGTGCACCGCCTTCCATACGCGGTTGGGGTGCTGCATCTCTTGCTGCGGGCCGAACTCTTCGCACGGCTGCAGCTCACGCTCCACGTCTTTGAGCCGGCGCGCTTTGGGGAGGTGGTGGCGGAGCTGCAGCGTCGGGCTCCGTTGCTGCCCCAGTTGTCGGAAACCTCGCTGCTGCGCATAGAGGAGACGACGAAGGAGCGGTTCACGGCCCACCACCTTGCCGGGACGGAGGGGGGAGGGGACGCCGCCGTGGACGGCTGCGTCTACTTCATGACGGCGCAACTCGGCGGCAACGCCGACAGCCACCCCGACGCGGACAACCCCGGCCGGCGCCTGCGGAGCTGCAGGTATCTCTCAGAGGAGGAGGTGCTTCGGCAGCACGCCCGAGTGAAGGAGCTGCTGGAGGCAAACCAATGCCCCTGCTCACTCTGCTCCCTGCCGCTTCGCTCGCCTTACTTTGTGCGGTGCGCCCGCACCCCGTTCTGCGCCCTGCGTGCCCACTTGACATGCCTCGCCATGTGGTTCACGCATGACGCCCTGCGGAGACGCGACTCGGCGGCGGCGGACGCCTCTACCAGGCACTTGTGCAGTGGTGGAAACAGTGACCCGCAACTGGATCGTGATGGCGGCGATGGTGCCGTGGACGCTACGCTCTCAGCCGGGTCGCTGGCTTTTCCTGCCGTGAACATCGCGGACGCACATTCGACGACGAGTGCCGCCTCCCCCGTTGATCCCGGCTGCAATGTTTCGCTGAGCCAGGCGAGTCTCTGCGTCCCGTCGCGGTCGCCGAAGCTGCTGCCGTGCCAGCCTTGCCCATGTCCCTTGTGCGATGAGACGCTGCAGTGGGGGGCGCTGGTGCACGACCTGAAGCGTCGGGCCGTGCTGGAGCGGCGTTGGGCGGAGCGGCAGCGGCGGGAGAAGATGGAGGCGGCACTGGCGGAGCGGCTGCAGCGCATGGAGAACAGCAGCCTGGCGGAGCGACGGTGCCGGCGACAGGAGACGCAGGCGGGGAAGAGGCGGCAGCGCGGGGAGGGGGCTGCGGGGAATCAGCAGAGCCGCGTACTGGACGGTGTGCCTCGCGGCAACACCAATGACGCCGCCCTTCCGTTTTCGCCGCCGCTCTGTGGGGAGGAGCAGGGGCCGCTGCGTGTCGACCGCCGTCGCGGGGGGGCTACTGCACCTGCGGCCCAGGTGACGGCGGGGTGGGGGCACGACTCCATCAGCGACATATGCGACAGCGTGCTGCAGCTGACAGAGTTCAACCTCGAGGATTGGCTAGAGGCATGAATTGTGCCGTTCTCCCACATCTACTCTCATGGTCGCATTCTCTGTGCGTCTTTCTGTGTGTTTTGGGGTTTGTTTTTGCCCTTGCTTCCCTCCCGCCTCGTTGTGGACGTGCACACGCACACACACACGTGGATGCGATGGGGATCGCGTCTGCCTTCACTCTTATTATTATTAGTTATTACTGTCAGCAAGCAGAGAGTGCCTACACAGGCAGACAGACACGGATAGAGAGAGAGACACCGGCATATTCACTGCTGCTGCGGCTTAATGTCATCGGAGAGGGAGCACACGCCGAGTGCGGAGGGGAACTATGGCGTGAACAGAAGAGAAAACATCGTCGCGAGCCGTCGCGGCCGATGGGTGATTAAGCTGGCGCTGGCGCTCTTCCTTTGCCGGAAAGGCAACATGGATGTGGGGGAGATGGCCCGCTTCCACAGTGAACTCTGGAGCTACAAGTCCCTGGCCAACGAGTCACGGGCGCGCAAGTACGCCGCCCCAGACACCGACGTATATACCGCGGGAAGCAAGTGGAAGCAGCGGCTCGGAAGAATGTGGTTGACAGAAGGCTTCGAGGTGTGTGCGGCGGAGTTGGAGTCGTACTTTGAGCAGGAGTTTTCACAACTACAGGTGCAGAGGGAGACGGAAGAGCACAGCGATGAAACCGCGGTCGCGCCCAACGATGCTGACCGCACGGAGGAGGCTCGCACGGACGCTGTGGCCTACACAACCCTGGCCCCGCCCTCAACTCCGCTGCTTGCCCTGGGGGGGTTTGAGCGGCAGCTGGCGCGGCTGCTCCAGGCTGTGCTTACATTTACGCGCAGGCAAAGGAGCATGAAGACGAAAATGAAGCAAGGCTGGATTCCCGCAACGGACATCCTCGATCACCTACAACGCAGCAACTACGGCCAGCTGCAAGACAAAGAGGGGGCAGACGCGGGGCACACGCTGCCCTGGCTGCCGACAACACCGGAGCAGTTGGTGTCGTTGCTGCGGCGTTTCAATCTGCGGCGGCGGCTGCAGTTCTGCTGGAGCGGCGGGCCTACGGCTGCGCCGGCAGCGACAGAGGGAGATGCTTGGGTGCGGGCGGCGTGGGGGCACTGCGCACAACTTGCTGCTGCGGATGTCTTTGAGAGCCATCCGTTGTTGCCGCTAGAGCAGGTGCTGTCACAGTTTACCTCTGCAGTGGAGCTCTACGACTACGTTGAGCATATAGATCACTGGCAGAATCAGGTGAAAAAGCATGGGGGGCGCGCCGTGTTAGACTTTCGGCCCTTTCTTCTGCTGGTGCCTGTGGGTCACTTGTGTCAGGGGGATGAGAGCGGGGAGGCCGCGGAGTGGGACACCGTACTGGCGGCAAATAAGGTATTTCTTCAATCCAGCTTTGTTCGCGTCTCGCAGACATTCTTGAAGCTGCACATGCAGCGAATGGTGCGTGTGGTTCATCCGCTACCGTACTGTGCCGCAGCAAGCGATTCCCCTGACGAGGGCGTGCTGCTGCTGCACCTGAGTGAAATTGACTCCGACGTCATCACTGGGCCAACTGAGGGGGTGAGATACATTCGGGCGGAGGCTCTCTATGGTGACGGGGTGGCCACCGACATCGCCGTGGAGACGCTGCGGCCGCTCAACCAGAGGAAGAGCAGCGAGGGCGTGTGCGACGCTAACAAAGAGGAGGGCGTTAACGGTGGAAGTGGCGGCGGCACCGGGGCTCAGCTCCGCGGCTTCACGCGTCACCTCTTTCAACTTAGCGGGTGGTCGCGCGCGGCAGATCCGGACCCGAATAGCGAAAATAAAAAAACAAGTGAGGACGGCAATGGGAATAGGCTGGGGACGCAGCCTCCCCTTTACTTCGACGCCGCGGCTGCGCGCCGATGCCTGCGGTTTGTTTCTTCTGAAGCCGCAAAGGCATTTGCGGGGCTCGGCGTCCTGGACCTGGGCGTCGTGTGTCCCAGGTGGCTTGCGACCGGCTCCACCCTGCTGGGTTGTAGCGCCGATGCCGCCAAATTGGCGGCCGCTGCCTCCGTCGAGGGCGCGTTTGCCGTGCCGTCGCTTATATTGCCGCGCATGCGCTGCAGCGACGGGGCCGTGCCGTACGGCTGCCAGGAGGCGACGAAGGAAATTCGCATTGAGCTGAGGGCGGGGGCCTTTGCTGCGCTCTGCGTGGGCAGCGAGCGGCAAAAGCAGCCCTTCACGGTGTACTTCCCGCAGGACGCGGCGAATGGCGTGGGCGGTGACGCGCCGTTGGACAACACGCCGATGCTGTTGCTGCGCCCACGGCGCGGCGGCGGCGGCGGCGCCAGACTCACGGCGCCCGAGCGGGAGGGCGAAGAACAAGCCCACCTCCGCCCCCGCGCAGCCTTGCTGCTCTCGTGCATCAACGTCCGGGATGACGAGCTCGGGGACGGGTCGGTCCTCATATCCGTGGAGCTGAGCGAGGAGGACGAGGCGCGGTGTCGTGGTGGCGCGGAGGATGACTTCCACCCCGGGAAGGATACCTGCAGTGGCGGGCGAGGGGCGCTGCGGTGGGCGGTGACGATTTTTGACGTGTGGGAGTTGGAGACGGCGCCGCCGATAGCGGAGCTCGTTGAGCGGGAGTTGGTGCGGCCGCTGCAGCTAAGTCTCCGCGCGACTGACGCGGCGTGCCACTTCCACAACCTCCCCGTGGCTGAGCAGGACGCCCTGCTGCAAAGTCTGCGGGAACAGTTTATTATGGCGGTGACACCGGGGCGAAACGAGGAGCTGGAATACCTCGGCGACGCCATTCTGGACTTTGTGGTGGCCCAGCATACGCTGGAGGCATGGAGGATCGGGCCCATCGTTAGCGAGTCGTCCAACAGGAAGCTTGCCTCGCACCTCCCCGAGACTCTCACCCGCTACCTGCGGTTGCAGTGGCATATTTGCAACGAAAAGCGCAAGGCGGATGTGGTGGAGGCCCTGTTTGGGGCCGTTCTGATGGCGCTCTGGGTGATTCCTCAGAGCAGCGTCGCCGGGGGCCCAGTGACGGCCATTGGTCGTCTTCCATTCACGGGCGTCTTGCAGGCTGTGCGGGGCCTGATGGACGTGCTGTGTTTGGTTCTTGATTAGCCGCTGTGAGTGGGGAGAATGCCTGTCGCGTTTGCCTCGGGTGTCCTCTTTGCTGGGGGCTGATCGTTGCCGCCGTCGTCCCCTTCTTCGCTCGGTTGGGCTTTCTTTCTTCGGCGGCTGTGGACGCCAACGCCACCCGCTTCGTTGAGGCGTGCGGAAGAGCGGGAGACGTCGAGCGTGCACTAGCAGCCGCACCATCGCGGATGGTGCGGGCATTAGCGTCTGTAGGGGTTGCGGGAGTGGGGGAGAGGAGTGGGGCAGCATGATTTATAAGAGGCACACATGGGGAGAGTGGGGGGTGCCTGTGCGTTGGCGCATTGCGGTTTTTTTTAATTTATTTTTTTTTTTTTGCTTTTGCTTCTGTTGCTTTTTGCCCCTCCTTTTTTTTTTCTTTCGCTTCTCGCACTGTCGCTTTGGAGAAACGCCCTCAACTTTCATCGGCGTACGCCAACATCACATCTCAGCCGGCTGGAGCGGGGTGGGAGTGACGGCAGTGAAGCGAAGCGGGAGGGCGCGAGGAGGGAAGGCACGGCGAGGCACACACACACACACATTACACAGGGATATATATTTCTATACTTCCAAGGAGAGCGAGAGGGAGGCCGAGAAAGACGGGGGAGGGGGCAAAAGAAAAAACAAAACAAAACACGAAACAGCCAACAAGGAGAAGCGAAGTAGGGGGCGTGTGCGTGTGTGTGTGTGAGAGAGAGAGCAGAATATCATTAATCTGAAGGAAAGGAGGACATGGAGCGGGCCGCAGTCACCGGAGTTGTGAATAAAGCGATGGCGTCGCCCACCTCCACAGGAGCGGCGGCGGTGGCACCGGCGGCGCCTGGGACGATGGGGGAGCCGAGCAGCTTCAACGTGGATGAGCTGATTCAGTATGTTTTGCAGGGCAAACCGCTGAGCGAGCCTCAGGTGGCGCAGTTGTGCCAGAAGTCCAAGGAGATTTTGGAGAAGGAGGGTAACGTTCACACCGTGCGTGCGCCCGTCACCGTGTGCGGCGACATCCACGGCCAGTTTCATGATTTGCTGGAGCTGCTGAAGATTGGGGGTCTCCCGCCGGACACGAATTACTTGTTCATGGGCGACTACGTGGACCGCGGCTACTACAGTGTGGAGACCGTCACTCTGCTGCTGCTTTTTAAGATACGGTACCCGGAGCGGGTGCAGATCCTGCGCGGCAACCACGAGTCTCGCCAGATCACGCAGGTGTACGGCTTTTATGATGAGTGCGTGCGCAAGTACGGCAGCGCCAATGTGTGGAAGCTGCTGACCGACCTCTTTGACTACCTGCCACTGGCGGCGGTGGTGGAGAACGAGATCTTCTGCCTCCACGGCGGCCTCTCGCCGACTCTGGATAGCCTGGCGCACATTCGTAGCTTAGAGCGCGTGCAGGAGGTGCCCCACGAGGGCCCCATGTGCGACCTCCTCTGGTCGGACCCGGAGGACCGCGACGGGTGGGGCATCAGCCCGCGGGGCGCCGGCTTCACCTTCGGCGCCGACATCTCCGAGCAGTTCTGCCACAACAACGGGCTCAAGATGATTGCGCGGGCGCATCAGCTGGTGACGGACGGCTACAGCTGGGCCCACAACGATCGCCTCGTGACGATATTTAGCGCGCCCAACTACTGCTACCGCTGCGGCAACCTGGCGGGGCTGCTGGAGCTCGACGAGCACATGAACAAGTGCTTCTTCCAGTTTGACCCCGCCCCGCGCCGCGGCGAGGCGCAGGTGTCGAAGAAGACCCCCGACTACTTCCTCTAGCGGGCGGCGGCGGCCGCCGCGGCGCACAACGAGGGGGGTGGGGTGGGGGGCAGGGGAACTAGAAGTTCATAGAGTAGAGAGCGTGGGCCGCATGGCCGTGGAGCTGCAACGCACACGTAAAAAACAAAAAAAAAAGGGAGAGGAGGGGAAACAAACAAACAAACAAACAAACAAACAAACAAACAAACAAACAAAAAGAAAAAAATAAGAGACAGACTGAAATATATGCAGAGAGGTGTGTGTGTGTGCGTGTTTTTTTCTTTTTTTTCCTTTCCCTCCCTCTCTCCCTGTGTGTGTGTGTGTGGAGGGGGACGGGCGGCGCCACGCACGCATGCAGAGCAGAGTATATATATATATATATTTATATACAACTACGTCTGTTTTAAAAAATGTCAAACTTTTTACGTACCAAAACGTGGCTTGAAATGAGTCTTGCGTGAGTCTCTCTCACTCACCCACTCACCACCTCTCCCTTTCCTTTTTTTTTGTCTTCCCTCTTGTTGTTGGTTCTTCGCGTCGCTGTTGACTTCTTTTTTTTTGTTTGGTGGTTTTGTTTCTGCGCCTCCCTCCGTCCGTGCGGCCGACGCGCGTGCGCCTCGCGCCCCCCGCCGCAGTTTCCCAGCGGAGCGAGGCGAAGCGGCCGCCTGCCCCACGGGGGCGAAGTAAACGATGAGAAGAGAAAAAAAAAAGAAACAAAATAAAAGCCAACACACCGGAGAGGGGGCGGGAGGCAACTTCCGCAAGCACGTGGGCCCACTTTAAAAGCACCGTGCACACACACACACTTTGAGTGGATGTCTTTCTTCTTTCTGTGCCTTCTGCACGCGCACGAACGTCCTCGCGCCGCCTCTTTTTGTTTTTGTTTTCTTCCAATCTCTTTTCTTGCTTTCCTTAGGACCGGCACCGTCGCTCCTGCTGTTGCTGTTGCTCTTGTTGGTTTGCTGCATTCCGCCCGATGCTCATTCCTGTGCGCTGCTACTCCTGCGGGAAGGTCATTGGCAACCTCTACGAGACCTACCAGCAGCTGCTCAGCGAGGACTACACCGAGGCGGAGGCGCTCAACGCCCTGAAGCTTGACCGCATGTGCTGCCGCCGCATGATACTCTCGCACATTGACCTCGTGGACGACCTGCTGCCGTACAGCGTGCCGGTGGTGGGGACCATGCCGTTAGTCAACCCGCTGCAGACCCCCACGCCGCACCGCAGGTGAGTTGAAGCAGTGACACGGGCGGCGAGGCGTTTTGCCGCTGAGGCCGCATTGGCACCTCTGAGGTGAAGGGAACGTAACGCAACGGTACAATTCTCCTCCCCCTTTTCTTTCTCTCTTTCGCTCCACTTAATGAAACCGCAGCGAGGAAACAATGCACGCGACTCTGCAGGTATATATATTTCTCTGTCTGTGTGGGTGTGTGTGGGGGGGGGGGGGCAGCAAAGGAGGCACACACCTGGCACTGCGGATTCTCGTGTGTTTGTGTGTGTTTGTTTTTCTGCTCTTGCCACTTGTGTTCCACGGCGCTTCTCTTTTTTTTTTATTTTTGTTCTTCTTCTTGTGCCGTTCTACGCCCTGCGTGTGTGCGCGGCGAAGTCCCAGGCGCCTCCGCTCTGCGGATCGCGTCATGTCCACCGACGATGCTGCCGCGTCAGCGTCGCCTGAGGGCGTGACACGCCCGCCGTCCTCCGCGTCAAGCGGCAGCGAGAGCCGCTGCGGGGTGCAGGGCGAGGCGCCCGCCGTCTGCGAGGCCCCGTCGTTGTCTTCCACGTCGTCACGGGCGACGGTGGCGTCAGAGCTGGCGGGTCTTCTCCGGGCGCACAACGAACGCCAGGCGGAGCTGCGGGCGGCTGGGCGGCGGGCGTGGGAGGAGGTGCAGCAGCGTGCCGAGGCCGCCTGCGACGCCGTGGTGGGCGGCGCCGACGCCGAGGTGAGCGCCGCCTTCGCACGAGAGAAAAAGATTGAGATGGAACTAAAGGCAATTGCCACGCGGTCTGCCCAGCTGCAGCGGCAGATGACGGCGTGGGCCACACTCTTTGGGAGGCTGAATACAGAGCTGAAGGAAGTGGGCGATGTGTCGAATTGGGCCCGGCGCATCGAGGAGGACCTCTCGGAGACCGTGCACGTGCTGGAGGAGCTGGCGGAGCGAAGACGACGGGAACAGGGGGCGCAGCGGCCTCTTGGCAGTTGAGGCGGAAGACTGGCTCTACAAGTCAGGCTTTCCTCTAGGGATTGCGAGGCCGATATACATATATATGTGTGTGTATGCGTAGATGCATGTCTGTGTGGGTTCACCGTCATTATTGTTCTTTTTTTTTTGCTTCACGCGCGTGTGACACGCCCCAATTTCCCTGCGTTTGCGGTTGCGTCTATGGGCGCGTGCGTGGAGTTCGCTGCGAGGCCTTCCACGACGCTTGTCGTTTATTGCTGTGTGTTATTATCATTTTTCATTGCGTGGCTGCGGTTACTGCCTTCGTCGGCTGTTGCCACTTTTTTTTTTCTGCTTTTCCCGCGTGCAGGAGGTGCGTGGCCGGTGGGACGCAGATGCCCTCACCCACGGCCAATAAAAGTTCTGCAGAGCGGGAGGAGCCGGAGGCGGCGCCTGCGCCGACGATCACCTCCGCGGTGCCCTACACGGCGGAGGAGAAGGCCTGCCTGCTGGCGTACCTGACGGCCCCGCCGCAGGAGCAGCAGGAGCAGCAGCGCCGCGACGGGGACGCCGCCTGGGCGGCGAAGACGCTGCCGCTGCTGGCGTCGATGGTGGCGAAGGTGCTGCGGCTCGCCGCGGACAACTACGAGGACGGCGGCACCGCGGGCGCCTCTGCCGCTGACGCGCCGGCCGCCGAGGAGGAGGCGCCGCGGCGCAGCGGGTCCACCGCGCCGAGCAAGATGGATTGCTTCCTCGAGGAGAACGCCTACTTCCTGGAGCAGCTGCAGCTGCAGTCGTGGCCCTTCTTCACGCTGCCACGGCTGTGCGAAATCCTCGCCAACCCGTTCATGTACAACAGCGACGCCTCAGGAAAGCTGCGCGGCGCGAAGCTGCAGGCGGCTGTGCGACGTTGTGTGCTGGCGTCGGCCCCGCTCTTCGCCGTGCCGTCCCCACTCATGTCCATGAGTGAGGTGAATACCGGCTAACCGGCACCCTCCCATCCACTCCGGTGCCCTCTCGCTGCAACCGAACGGGGGCGGCGCGCTCGTGGGAGGGCGCACACAACTCCCCTTTATGCTGTTCGGTTTGCGTGTTGTTATTTCCATCGCAGCCACAGCAGCTTCTCCCTCTTGTCGCAGCGGGCCCTGACTTCTCTCACGTCCTTCTGCTTTTCCCCTCTTACTTGGCCGTCCCGCACTGGAGTTGCAGGGAGAAGAGGAAGTAGAAGTAGTGGTGGCGGTGTCTGTCTCTTGCTGCCTGCGACCTCCCACGGCCGCGCGGAGGCGAAGTAGGAAGGCGAAGGGAGCTGCACGCGTTGGACGGCGGTGCGATGGTGGAGCCGCACCTCTTCACTGGACCGGAGTTCGTGCTGGAGGTCCCGCTGGAGCACCCGCAGCCGCTGCAGCCAAGTGTATTGCTGCAGCTGCAGACGGAGCTGTATAACCTTCTCACACCGACTGTGCGCCGCAAGCTGCAGGCAACGTACGGAGGCAGCAGCAGCAGCAGCAGCAGCGGCGGCGCGGTGCCCCCGCCCCCCGATCGTCTTCTCTTCATTGACGCTGCGGCGACGCCCCTGGCAGACGCGGTCGGGGAGGAAAAATATGTTCAGCTTCTTCTTCTTGTCACGGACTCGCGTGCGGCGGCGGAGCTTTTCAGCATTGGGCTGAAGAATCCTTTTATTGCCCTGCCGCACCGCATGCGGCTGCGCAACCAGTACGCGGGCAGTGGTGGAAAGCCCCGTGGCACGCCTGCGGAGATCTTGCGAAGGAAGGAATCCCTGCGGTCCCGCATGAACTTCGACGAGGACCTGTGGGAGACGCTGCAGAGGTCCCTCACGCCGGAGTGGCTGCAGGAGTTTGAGTCGCGGCACTGCCAACTCCCTGCAGCAGACGGGGTGGCGGCCCCCATGCGTGACACAGAGCGCCATGCGCAGCGCGTGGAGGGGGTGCTGCGGTTCTGCGAGCGGGAGGTGCAGTACGTTGGCGTGATGGACGAGGAGGGCAACGCGAGCCCCTTCCTGCAGGCGATGGGGGTTTTCTACCGCCTCGGGCTCAGCTACCGGGACGCGCTGGTGCACTTTGTGCGGCACCCGCGGCGCCCAATTCGGGCCCTGGCGCTCTTCATCGCACGCTACACCGCCGCCCCGGAGGAGCTGGAGCCCTTCTTCGCCCCCTCCCTCACCGACGAGGTGACGATTGCCTGCGCCGAGGACGCGAGTGTGACGACGTCCATGCGGCAGCTCTGCGCCGACCTCCTGCTGTGCGACGAGGTGTGCGAGGCGTGGCCGCCGACCTACCACGCCTACTGGGTGGAGCACAAGCTGCGCCCCATGATGCACCGTGTCGAGGCGGAGTGGAAACGGCGCGAGGAACTGCGGCAGGCGCGCGCGGGCGACGGCGGCGACGCGCGTGCGGCGGCCACCCCCCCGGGCAACGCAGCGGGAGGGAAAACGGCCGCGAGGGTGCGGGGGTCGGGCACGGGCGTCGGCGTCTTTGGCTTCCGGAACCTGGCGGAGCTGCAGGCGTACGTGCAGGAGAAGGAGCGGGTGCTGGTGCCGCAGCGCATCCTCTCAGTCGCGGCGGCCCCACCGGAGGGCGGCCTCGACGACGTCTACGGCCGCGACGACGACGACGGCGGCGACGACGACGACGACGACTTCCTGATCAAAGTGCGGGTGGAGGGTGACGGTGCGAAGAGCGCGGCCCACCCTCCGCCAAGAGCCGCGGAGGAGGCGCAGGGGCGGCCGCGGGGCGCGGAGCGGCGTAAGCGGGCGCGGGAGTCGGCCGTCACCACCAACACCCGCGCCCTGGTGGTGACGGGGGCGTACCGCACGGTGCTCCGCCTGCTCGGCCGCACCGAGCCGTTTGACAGGCGCGGGGAGCACTACTTGGCGTTCTGAGGCGACGCCCTCCCCCCTCCCCCCCTTCTCCCTCCTTCTCCCTCTCTCTTTCCCTCTCGGCCGGCGGTGGAGGAGGGGGAGGAGAACGAGGGGCACGCCGCGCCACAGACGAGCGTTAATGTTTTTGTTTTGTTCGCCGCTTCCTTTTTTCTTCGTTTTTCTTCTCGTGACCCCCCACTTCTGCACCCCGAGCGTCACTTCTTCGCGAGCCCCGCCTCCTCCTCCTTACTTTTTTTTTCGTCCTCACCGCCGTCTCTCTTCTGCGCCGTCGGCTCCCCGCGGCGGCTGCAAGCAGAGTTTTTTGTTTTTGTTTTTTCGTTTTTGTTTTTTTTCCTTTTTGCGCGTCTGCGGAGAAGCGGGGGGGGGAGAGGCGGTGCAGGACGTGGACACTCACGCAGGCGCCCTCGCTTTTGCACACTCTCACGCACACACACGCTGGGGGCGGGCGCGAGGGAAGAAGAACGACCAGCAAAAAGAGAGAACAAACAAACAAACAAACAAACAAACAAACAGAAGCAGTCAAAACGAAAAAGAAAACAGGAAGGAAGGAGAAGGCGATAAAATATTCCCGTGGGCGAGGCGCCGGTGACGCAGAGGCAGGATGCCAACGGGGTCGGAGTTAGACAAGCTCCGGCGTGAGCGGGCGGCACGGTACAGCCAGCTCAGCGAGGCGGAGAAGCCCCGCGTGGAGCCGTGCCCGGAGTGCCAGGAGCCTCCCTACAAGCGAGAGGTTTGCCCGGAGTCCGGCATATTTCACAACCGCGAGCGCCACACCATCGTGGGGGGCGCCGTTGTGCGGTCCAACATCGTCCGCTCCTCGGAGCTCATGGAGGCCATCGACCGCTCACGGGTGCGGTGGGTGGAGAGCCGGACGCAGCTGGTGCGGGCGGACGCCGCCTCGCTGAACCTCTTTCAGAGCTTCGTGCGGCAGCTGGACTGGTCGCTGCAGCGCTACGGCATCCTCTACGGCAAGTACGACGCCAACCTCAAGACGGTCGAGGTGCACGCGGTGTACGAGCCCGAGCAGCACGGGGACGCGTACACGTTTCACTACCTCCCTGACAAACGTCTCCGTGCCGTGGACCGCATCGCGGAGTTGTTAGGCCTCCGCCGCGTGGGCGCCGTCTGCACACACCCGCCGCGTGACGTGGAGCAGATTGTGCTGAGTTCCCGCGAGATGCTGCTCTGCGCCAGGGAGCAGTCACGCTTTGGCGATGAGTGTGTGCTGCTCACGATGAGCCCCAGCCTCACGACGGGCCGCATCGAGTGTCAGGCGTGGCAGACGTCGCCGCAGGCGGTGCATTTCTATCGCCTTGGCGTACTGCGGGAGAAGTCGGACGACACCGCCGACCTCGAGAGCGCCAAGTACGTCTACAGCAGCATCCCGCTCGAGGTGGCGCAGCAGGACACCGACGAGAAGGGCCACCCGCGTGTCGTGACACGGGCGCCCAGCCACGAAATCGACACACGTTGGTTCACCAGCTACGTGGCGGTGCAGCAGTTTGAGTCGCCGGTGGTGCGGAACCTTTTCTTGCGTGTGTCGCGGCCTGGCATGGAGCCTCCAGCGCTGGCCAACCTGCGCAATTACATGGAGGACCCAAAGCGACGCAACGCGCCGATGCTGGAAAAACTTGCCGACTTCCACGTGCTCATCTTCCTCGCGGAAGACATTTTTTCTCTTGCGGATGACATGCCGGTGATTATTGGCGCCATTACGAAGCAGCGACCGGAGGCAGACGCGATGCACTACGGGGAGCTCCTGAAATCGCACATGAACCTGTGAGCGGCGGAACCGCAGCAGCAGAAGCAGCAGGGATGACAAGTATGGCGGCAACAGCCGTTGCTCTGCAGCTCCAGCGACACGGCCGTCCTTTTCTATGCAGGCGTGCACGTATATATATATATATATATATATGTGCATCTCCTGAGGGCGGAGAGGGGGGAGAAGGCGCAGCTGCCGCCTCTGACGTTCCGCGCGGAGGTGAGAGGGAGGGAAGGGGCGAAGGAAGCCAGACGAAAAAAAAAGGGGGGGGGAAGCAGCGAGGGGCCGCGGCAGCGGCAGCCCTACAGGGGAGTGAGGGCGGGGAGTTGAAGCCGGTGGGCGGTGGGCGTCACG
>NW_021704240.1:9968-15074 GCF_003719485.1 Trypanosoma conorhini | reverse complement strand
TATATATATATATATATATATATGTGAATCTCCTGAGGGCGGAGAGGGGGGGAGAAGGCGCAGCTGCCGCCTCTGACGTTCCGCGCGGTAGGCGAGAGGGAGGGAAGGGGCGAAAAGCAGCAGGGGCCGCGGCAGCGGCAGCCCTACAGGGGAGTGAGGGCGGGGGGGTTGAAGCCGGTGGGCGGTGGGCGTCACGTGGTGTGTTTGTTTGCTTCACACACGGCGCACAAAGTTGCGGTGCGACGTCAACTGTGGCTGCTTCCCCCCGCCGCCCCCGCCCCCCACCGGCACCCGGTCGCAACCTCCCACCTGCAATCAAGCGATTGCGTGTTTATTTGATTTCTCTCTTTTTTTCTTTTTTTCTTCTTAGCGCTGCTTACGACACCGGCTCACTCTTTTTGTTTCTCGCTCGCCTTCTTGTGTCTCTCTTCCTCTCTATCTGTCTGTCTCGCGTGTGTGTGTCTGCCCACCACCGCTGCCCCGCTCCGCCCCTTCCTCGCAGGCACGCCTCCCCCTTTACCTCGCTGCAGGAGTGACCCCCATGCCCCCCCCTTTTTTTTTCTCTCTCGCGCGTCGTCCTTCTCTTTGCGGGCCAGCAGGAAAAAGTTTAGGTGGGGAGGGGGCATTTCACAGTCGGCAGCCGCAGTCGAGAGGCTCAGGAGGGGGGAGGAGGTAGCTGGTGAGCGGCAAAAGAGAAAGAAAGGGAAACCGAACGAAAAAAAGAGTAATTTCTGAGCAAGGAGGGGATACGTGGGACGTGGGCAGGGGGGAAGCAGAAAAGAAAAGAAAAGGGGTATCAAAGGCGCGGAAGCGCGCAGCGGCCGCTATGGCGTCCCACACGCTGTACGACCCGCCAGCGTCGGCTGTCCGGTGGGAGGAGGGAATTCTGCCCGTGAAGCCCCGCATGACGGTGAAGCTGCTGACGCAGGACTCTGCGCTGCATCGGCTGGCGTGTGCGACGGCAAAGGAAAAGGCATGGGCTGCCGCAGTGGCGACGCTGGACGCCGTGCTTGTACGGGCCGCCGCTCACTCGGAGGCGGTCCTCTCCGCCGCGCCGCCCTTTGAGCAATCCACCGCACTCCTATCGTTTCTCTTGACAGCCTCGCTCTCGTCGTCGTCGTCGTCGTCTTTGTTGCGCCTGCGCCTTCCCCCGGTGAACGCTGCTGATCGTGGCTACTCCGCTGATGCCGCCTGCAGAAGTGTGCAGACCCTTGTCGAGTTGGATGCCGCTGCCGCCGTCTATGAAAAACTGAAGCACTCCCTCGAGGCCTACGTGCTGCACATTCTGCAGCTCCTCACGTCTGCCTGCGACGCCGACGTTGCGGGGAGTTTCACCTTTGTGCGTCTCGCGCATGTCTGGGGCCACTACCGCCTGGCCGTGGCGGAGCTGCAGGAGGTGTGGGTGTATCTGGATCGCTGGTACCTCGCCAAGGTGCACGCGGTGCGGTCGATCGACGGGCTCGCGGTTGCGATCATGAAGGAGGCGCTGCTGCAGCACCCGTGGCTCCTGTCGCGGGCACAGCTGGGGTTTCTTGCCGCCCTGCGTTGCGAGTTCGAGCACGACAGCGACGCCCGCGGGGAGTTGCGGCTCTTCACGGATCTCTGCTCCTCGATTGAGGTGTACTTCCTGCGGGTGGAGCCGGATGTGCTTGCCACCGCGAAGGAATTCTACGATGCGGCGGCGGAGCGGATGTGGCACAACGGCGACAGCGCGGAGGACTTCTTTCAGCAGGTGCAGTACTTTCTCCGGGAGGGGCGGCGGCGCGTGCAGGCCTGCCTGGACGCCCACACAATGCCGAGGCTGGAGGAGATCGCCCAGACCTCGCTGCTCCTCGCACACGGCGCGGACGTCCTCACCCGTGACTTCGGGCGGCTTGTGCGGGAGGAGAAGTACGACTGCATTCGCCTAGCCTGGCAGTTTCTCGCTTCCGGGATGTACGTGCAGCTTGGCAAGAGGTGTGGCGCGATCTTCCGCCACTACATTCTGCAGGAGGGCGCGGCCATCATCCGGCAGCTCGCCACGCGGACGGCGGAGCGGGAGGGGTTTGCCGCCGTCAAGGCGGTCATTGCGCTCATCCGCCGCGGCGAGCGCGTGATTGAGGCCTGCTTCGCGGAAAACCCCTCCCTCTTCACGGTGCGCATGAACGACGCCCTCGCGGAGGTGATGCAGGAGCGGCAGACCGAGTTTGCGCAGCAGATTGCCCGCTACCTCGACTGGCTGATGCGCGAGGGGGAGAGCGAGACCCTGCTCGCCGCCCCCAGTGGCACGGGCGGTGCTGAGAGGTCGCCGCACGCGGGTGGGGTGGCCGCGGCGACGACGACGACGACGAGTGAAGCTGCCGCTGCCGGAGGCGTCTCTCCGTGTGGGGAAGTGCTGGAGTACATTGGGCGCATCTACGCCCTCTTCCCCTCGCGGGACATCTTTGAGGCGTTCTACTGGCGGGACCTTGCGCGCCGCCTGCTGCAGTACCAGCGCCCCCCGCGCCTCGGCATCGAGCGGAGCTTCATGCAGCAGCTGAAGAAGACGTGCGGGGAGGAGACGTCAAAGTTCGAGGGAATGCTGAACGACTTCAACGTGTCGCAGGAGCTGAGTGAGCGCTACCAGGCGTGGGTGGAGGACCACCGTGATGCCTCCCCCACGCCGTGGCCGCCGGAGGCGGAGGCGGAGGTGCGGCTGCACATCTTGACTTCCGGCTTCTGGCCGAAGGAGTCCGCGCTGGAGCTGCGGCTGCCGCCGCCGCTGCAGGCCCTCGCCAGCGGCGTGCAGGACTTCTACCGTCACTGCTTCGCCGACCGCAAACTTGTGTGGCAGCACCAACTGTCCTCGGCGGTGGTGACGTACTCCACGGGCGCCGTGCGACGGCAGCTGACGGGGACGCTGTTGCAGGCAGCCATCCTGCTCACCCTGCAGGAGATGATGTGGGCGGCGCCGTTGTCGGCGGAGACGGCGGTGACGGTCGGGGCACTGTGCGAGCGGCTCGCCGTGGACCTGGCGCTTCCCTCCGTTGCCGGCGCCCTCTACAGCCTGTGCCACCCGAAGTTTGCCCTCCTGCTGCGTGAAGCTGCCGCGCGGGGCACGGCTGATGCGGCGGTGGCGGCGTCCGCGTTGGCTGCGACAGACCGGCTGCAGTTTAATCCGCGCTTCGCGGTTGGCGCCGCGCGCTGCCGCATCCCGTTCTACAGGTCCCTGCAGGGCGGCGAGGAGGCCTCCGCCGACAGGGCCAACGCCGACGGCGTGCAGGGCGCGACCGAAGCGCTAAAGGAGCACGCGTACGTGGTCGAGGCCGCCGTGGTGCGCTTCATGAAGGAGCGGCGGTGCGTGGGCCACGAGGAGCTCGTCGCGGCGGTTCCTGCGCTCCTGCGGTTCCCAGTCACGATGGCGACGATGAAGTGCGTCATTGAGCGACTCATCAGCCGCGGGTTTCTGGAGCGCCGCGGCGCCGCGACGTACGCCTACGCGCTGTGAAGAGGGGCGGAGCCGCGAGGGGGGGAGTTCCCCTGCGAGGGGTGTCGCACGCCTCAAGGCGCCGGCTGAACCCAGCGGAAAAAGTTCTCTGAAGAACGAAAAAGAAAAAAATGTGAGAGGCTCTGTGAAACCGAGGCAGCAAGGAAAGGAAGGAGGACCGCATACGCGTGGCGGCGGCGACGACGGTGGGCGAGGCCACGGCGGCGAGTGAACACCGCCTGCGGCAAAAATTTTCTTTTTCTTTTCCCTTTCTTGTTTCTTCCTTCCTTCTTCGGTGATATCTTCTCGGTTGTTGTTCCTGTGCCTCCCGCTCCCGCTGTCGCGCGCGTTCTTTCGCTCCCTGTCTCCCACTGTGGAACTCCCTCCTCGCACGCCTTCTCCCTCCTTCGTGCGTGCTCGCAGGTTTACCGGAAGGGACGCGGAGGAGCGAAGAAAGCAACAAGCGGCAGGGCAAGTTGATAGCGCGAGGGAGAGTTTGGTCCGCACTGGCGCACGCAGCACGAGACGCGTGGGGGAAGGGGCGACAACAACAGAGGAGGACAAGAAGAGGGACAGCGCGGGGGTGAGGGAGGACGGGCCCGTTCAACGCACCCGCGGACACATCTTCCCCGCAAACAGACAGAGAGAGAGAGCGTGCGTGCGCGTGTGTGCCGGCGAGCGGGTGAGTGGGAGACGACAGAATACGGCGTGGGGCCCGAACAGTGTTGGCATTTTCCCGCGATGTGGCTTGAAAACATTACGAAGGATTTCGGGGACTTCACCAGCAGTCTCATGGAGGACACCAGGGGACTGGCCAACATCGTCTCGCGGCTTGCGGCGGAGGTGACGGGGCACGACGTCTGCCTCGCCGGCGACGAGGCGTCCCGCCTTGCGCAGGAATGCCCGCTGGACGAGGCCGCCATTCTCGCGCTGCAGGGCAACGACGCGGTATACCTCGAGGAGCCGCGCGAACCGGAGGAAAAGGCGTTGTTCGAGGAGTGGGTCCGGCACAGCGCGTACAGCTCGGCCAATGCGCCGCGTCCGGGCCAACGCGACCCAACAGACAGCGGCTTAAGTGCCGCGGCCGCCGCGGCGTCGCGCCAGCGGCTGCTGGACGATAACCCACTGGTGGCCGAGAAGTACGCCGCGTTGGTGCAGGCAGGCGCGGCGGAGGCGAAAACGGCACCGGGGCCGTCGGAAACGGAGAGTGACGAGGAGCAGGAGCAGGAGCAGGAGCAGGAGCAGGAGCAGGAGCAGGAGCAGGAGCAGGAGCAGGAGCAGGAGCAGGAGCAGGAGCAGGAGCAGGAGCAGGAGCAGGAAGGCGCCAGCCCGACAAAATCCAGCGACGCTACACCCGCCGGTTCCCGGCGCGTCACGGAGGATGTGTTTTTTGACCATTACTTCTTCCGACTCTCGCGGCTGCGCCTTTCGACGGCGGCGGAGCGGCGGCAGCGCGAGGAGGCGGCGGCGGCGGCTGCCGCGAAGGAGGCGGCGAAGACGAAGAGCCTCGCCGAGCGCTTCATGGAGGCGACCGACGAGCTGGTCAGGTGGAATGCGGCGGCGCCCAGCCCCCGCTTCGGCGGCGCTGCCCGCAGCGAGGCGGAGTGGCAGAATCAAGAGGATAGGCTCGCCCGCGCTGGAGTCGCTTGTGCATCTGCTCC
>NW_021704240.1:0-9943 GCF_003719485.1 Trypanosoma conorhini | reverse complement strand
GGCAGCGCGAGGAGGCGGCGGCGGCGGCTGCCGCGAAGGAGGCGGCGAAGACGAAGAGCCTCGCCGAGCGCTTCATGGAGGCGACCGACGAGCTGGTCAGGTGGAATGCGGCGGCGCCCAGCCCCCGCTTCGGCGGCGCTGCCCGCAGCGAGGCGGAGTGGCAGAATCAAGAGGATAGGCTCGCCGCGCTGGAGTCGCTTGTGCATCTGCTCCAGGGCGAGCTTAACGAGGAGCGCCGCAAGCTGGCGGCCGTGCTGAGCGCGGTCGAGCAGTGCAACCTGAGCGAGGACGAGCGGCGCCAGCTGCGGGCCGCCGCGGCGCCGCCGCAGGCCGCGACGCCCGCCTCGTCGTCGCCGCTGAAGCCGGTAGAAGACGCGGCGAAGGACGACAGCGGCGCGGCTCACGGCGACGACGAGGCCTGCAAGAGTGAGGCCGACGAGGCCACGCGGGAGCCGTCGTTGCCCGCGGCGGCGCCACGGCCCGAGGACGCGCAGAACAAGCCGGTGTCTGTCGTTAGCACCGCCTCCTCCGCTGAGAATGACGGCTGGACACGTGTGTAGGCTCCCGCGGGCGCTTCCAGTCGGTGGTGTTTTTTTTTGCTGCCCCCTCTTCTACTCCTCCCCCTCTTCTACTCCTCCCCCTCTTCTACTCCTCCCCCTCTTCTACTCTTCCCCCTCTTCTATTCTTCTCCCTCACATATAAATAAAGAAAGAAAAAAATATATCTTTACTTATTTATATGTCTGCCTGTGCCTACACATACACACACACACGCACACACACACACGTGTATATCTGTGTGTGTATATGTGTGTGGTTGCATACGTGCATTTATACGGGTCACTGCGTGCGTGCGTGTGTGTGTGTTTTGTTTTTGTTTTTGAGCCTGCCCCCTCCTCCTCAACGGCATACGCACAGCCACGCACAGAGGCACAAAAACCGAGGCCGGAGAGACGAAGTGACAGCGACGACAGGAGGGAGGGGGGAAAAAAAGGAAAGAAAATGAATCAACATCACCGAAAGGAAACAACAGCAAAAAAAAATATGCAAAAGAGAAAAAGAAAACAACAACAACGAGAAATATTGCATTGCATTGAGATGGATGTCTACAATGTGCATCTTCCGTCGGGCGTAGCTTCCCTTCTCCCCCGTTTCTCCGTTGCCCCCTTCCATCGTGCCGCTCCCCCCCGCCCTCCCCAGACTCACTAGCACGGTGCTTTGGGGCCTCCACACGACAACTGTGCGGGTGCGGATGCGGGCGGCCTGGCCGGGGGCGTCGTGAAAAACGCTTCCGTCATGGGCATTTGATGTTGTTTACTTTTCACCCTAAATGTTTTCTTCTGCTTTATTGTTTATTATTGTTTTTTTTTTTTTAAGTTTCTCTTCCACGTCGTCCGGCACTTAGTCTTGCGCCCCACTCCCCTCTTTCTCTCTCCCTCCTGCTTGCGTGTTTCTTTCCCCTAGTATGTACTCCAGTGCCAAAGTGTCCTTTGCGGTGAACTGCCTGCTGCCACTACCGCAGAAGTGACTCTGCCCGCGTCGTAGCAGCATGCCTCTCGACATGTTTTGTTTGTGTTTGTCTTGACGCTTTTCTCACTCCCTTTTTTTTTTTCTTCTCTCTCCGTGTGTTTCTTCCCTCCGTGCACCGCACTCTCTGTGGGGGGGGCGGACATGAGAAAAAAAGGGGCTGTAGGAAAGCGGCGGCCAAGCAGCAACCAGAGCAAACGAAAAGAGAGGGAAGGAAACAGGGCAGCGGAGGGGAGTGGGATGCTGCTATGCAAGCAGCCGGGGGACACGGGCGTCTTTGCAACGGCAACACGGTCCAATATCAGAATTTACAGTTTCTCCTCGACATCCCAGCTGCTGCAGGAAGCAGAGGGAGCAGCAGCAGCGGAGGCAACCGCAGCGGCAGATGGCGCCCTGCAGGCCGAGGCCAACACAGCGGGGAATGAGTGGGAGAGTGCAGCAGCGGAGGGAGCGCTGGGCGGTGCATCTGTGCGCACCGCTTCGGCAGGTCCCGCCGCGTCCTCCGCAGCCTTTGGGAGGAAACGATGGGGCAGGCCGCTTGGCGCGGCATGCGCCATTTCGTTATGGCAGTTGCGTGACGCCGAGACTTTTAGCGTGGCCGTCGACGGGGCACAGGGGGCTGGGCGACTGTACATGTCGCGCCTGCAATGCAGGCCAACTGGCGGGCGAAGTGTCCGGGGGGACGACCAAACCAATGTGCCGCTGAGCCTCTCCTTGAGCTGCGCACAGGGGGATGCGTTACGGTTTTTGTACTCCGGCAGAGGCGTAGGGGCTTGGATCGGCGCGGAGAACACGTTGTCCGCGCTGTACACCACGGCGGCCGGTGAGACGTCGTACGACGTCCCCTACCTCAACCACGGGGCGGAGATTGTCGCCTCTGGCTGGGACCCACTCAACGCCGCCGTCCTCGCGGTTGGTAGGCGCAGTGGCGTCGTGCAGCTGCTGAACCTTGAGGGCGGCAACGGGGTGAAGACGTCCATGTTGCCCCATTCGACAGCACCAGCAATGGAGGCCTCGAGCAGGAGCAGTACCACTCAAACGCAGCTTGCTGCATCAACTGCGTACACCAGTGCCCCAACGCGAGCTGCGGAGCTGCTCCCGGTCTCGGCGTTGTCCGTCAGCGTGGTTCAGGAGCGCCCGCTGAGGGGTGCCTTGACGTCGCTAGATTGGGCGCCGCACAGTCACACAACGGTGGTGGCCGCCGAGCGCGCGGACGGCATTGGGCACTGCGTGGAGGTGATGGACCTGCGTTCCCCGGATAACGGCATTCGCTACCTTGGCATGCCCTTTGAGACCACCAGTGCCCCCTCGTCTGCGATGAATGAGTCCGGCGCTGGCGCCCCCGTCTCTGCCATTTGCTACGCAGAATTTGTTGCCTGTGACCACGCGGGCGTTTACGTGGCGACGGTCGGCAGCCAACGCCGTCGGGATGTCGCGCAGCTGTGGGACCTGCGCATGACCTCCAGGCACGTCTGCCAGCAGCTGCACTCACGCGCGGGGTACACGTCGCTGAGTTGGTCTATGCATGCGGTCCCCACCGTTGTCACGACAACGCGGAGTGGCGGGCTGCGGGTGCACGTCTTCGGCGACCTTCGCGCGGACTCCGACGAGGAGGAGCGGGCGTCGTCGGGGCGGAGCAGCAGTCGCGCCTCCGGGCGCCTCTTTGCCGCGCCGTTTCCCGCCCCCCGCGTAAGGCGCGCCCCAAAGCCGTTTGAAGGGCGCTTCTACCTACAGCCGCGTGTGCCGGCGGCGGCGGCGGCGTGGCTGGGCGACCGCCGCTCCCACGCTGGAGGCTTGGGGGGCGCAACAAGCGACGAAAACGGGGCGGGCAAACAGGGCGAGGCAAAGGCCCGCAACAGCCCTTCCCACCACGTGGCGGCTGGCAGTCGCACCGACGTCCCTTGCCTCCTTCTGCTCAATGCAAAGACGGGGGAACTGTATCCGCAGGTGTTTTCTCCGGTGGGCTGCAGGACAACGATGCTGGGGGACTTTCCACTCTGCAGCGCTGGGCCCAACCTGTTCGCTCTGGACGCGCGCGCCTCACTCGGACGCCGCCCAGAGCGGAGACCCGCAGAGCACGAGAGGACCAGCGTTAACAACAACAGCATGGGCGATGCGAGCGCCCACAACAACTACGACCTTGGCAGCGAGACGGAAAAGTGTGGTTCCTCTCTTTACAATTTGGCGGAAAGCCCAACGTCAAACAGTGCGAGAACGAGCCTTCTTGCCACGACTGCCGCCACCGGTGCATTGTTGATTGGCCTCACTCGCGTGGACCGCTGCCTGCGCCGCCTGGATCGCCTCCGCGCTGGTTTCTTGCCGCAGTCGAACAAAGTCTTCTTGGTTCTCCTAAAGGAACAAACTGACCGCGAGGCGTACGTGCTGTTCCGCTACGGCTGGTACATGCAGCGGTACCTGCACCCGGGTAGGGCGACGCTGCCGGTGCCGGACGCCGTCCCTGGAATACTGGAGTGGTTGGAGCAAGAGCAGCGTGGCCGCGCGGGCGCCGCGGCGGAGGCGGCTTCGGAGGTGAGCAACCTCATTTTGTGTGCGATGGGGTGGGTGACCAACCCGCAAGAGGAGCAGCTGATGCTCACGCCTCCTGGCGGCAGCGGCGGGTCTGCGGAGAATGCGGCGGAGCTGCCAGGCCGGCAGGTCTTTTCGTCGCAGGCGCTACCCACGGGGCCGCCGCCGCCGCAGCAGCAGCGGCAGCAGCAGCAGGCGCGTGAGAAGAGCACGGCGGTGTCCCCAAGCTCGTGCTCGCATTTGAGCGTCGACGAGGTTGTGGAGGCGGCGGGCCCGATTGCGTCCACGCCTCCCCAGGGGCCCGCCGCCCCTCCTTTCGCCCCACTGGACCCCGTCGACCGCGTCGGGATGGCCTCGCTGCAGGAGGCGGTGGAGCGGCGGGTTGCCATCCTGGTGTGCATGTACCGCCTGGCCGAGGCCTCGGCGCTGCTGCTGAGCTACGGCCACCTCAACCCTCTCTACCCGGCCCTCGCCCTTGTGTTGCTGGCGGCGGCGAGCCACGACGAAGTTCCACCGACGCTGACGCTGGACGTCTCAGAGTGCAGTTTTTGGATGGGGGTTTGTTTCTCCTTCTTGGGGACCTTTCGCACGCCCGCCGCCGCCGCCGCCGCCGCGGCGGCTGCCGGCGAGGAGCACAGAGGGAGCGGCTACGACGCCCGTGGGGGCGGGGGCGGGGGCCGTGACGACGGTGGCATCGGCGACTTGTATCGTTTTCCGCTTCCCATGCGCCGCGAGTGCCTGGCCTTCTTGACGCGCTGGTTTCCGCAGCTCCCGTTGCCGGACCGCATTGCCCTTGCCACTCTCCTGCTGCTGGATCCCGCGCCCACGGCCCCTTGCGACGAGCCATTCCACGCCCTCAGCGAGGTTCTGCGGGCGATGCTGCAGCAGCAGTTTGACGCGGGTGCGGCGGGGGGCTGCTCGCTGCTGTTGGCGGCCGCCGTTGAGGGGCTCGGCGGCAACGGCGTTTCCCTGCAACGGTACGTGGACGAGACATGTGACGTGCAGACCCCCGTGGCGTACGCTGCGCTCTACGGCCCCGGTAAGAGCGCCTCATGGCGTTTCTGGAACGATGCGTACCGCAGCCAACTCAACGCGGAGGGGCACGCCATTCTGCGGAGCCTCCACGATCTCAGCTGCAAAAAACTGGCGCGGCTGCGGGAGCAGCGGGGGGTCTCGTTGGCAAAACAAGACGCCGCCGCGCCGCCTCTCGGTCGGCTGGATGGATTTTCTTCGCCGGTCGTTAGTTTGATGGGGGTGCCGTTCAGCGGACTGGTGGCGGGCGGCGCCGCGGCGGAGGCAAAGGCAAAACCGAAGCGAACGAATAGGCGCAACGTGGAGCTACGCTGCAAGTGCGGGCAGATCGTCCCAACGGCCCCGATGGAGCCTTCGTCGTCGGCGGCGGCAGCAGCGACAGTGGGGCGTCGTCAGCAGTCATTGTGTGGCTGTCCGAACTGCTTAACCCCGATGTGCGCCGTCTGCGGGGAGCAAATGTTTGCGCTCGCGAGCGGCTACGACGTTGCGACGTCGTACACCTGGTGTACTGTGTGCCTGCATGGGGGGCACTGGTCGCACCTGCGCGATTGGTTTGCGAAGCACAAGACGTGCCCGGCGGAGGGATGTCCCTGCCGTTGTTACTGCCCCCCGTTGCCGCCATGAACTCTGGCTGCTTTCTTTTTTTTTTTTTGCCGGATTCGATATCGACTTGATGGCCGCACCTCTTTTGCCTCCTCCTTTCCCCTTCGTTGCTTCATGCTTGTGTGTGTGTGTGTGTGTGTGTGTGCGTGTGTGGCAGCGCCGCTGCTGCCGCTGCGGGGTGCCAGCGTCCTCCCGTTTCTCTCAGCTGCGCGCAACTATGCGCCCGGTGCAGACGGCACCTCCCTGCTTTGCCTTCTCTCCCCGTGCTAACTCCAAATGGCACAGGCCGTCTCGCTTGTTCGGTAGTCGTCAGGCGGCTGACTAGGGAAGCAGAACAGCAGAGGGAGGAAAGTGGGGAGTAAAGAACTTCCTCTGCGTGTGTGTGTGTGTGTGTTATATATATATAAGCGGGGCAAGGGAAATTGAACGAGAGGAGGGAATGAAGTACTTCGCGTGTCAGCCGGATAGTCATAACGGGTTTGGGTTGCTCATTGGCCACACACTCACGTACTTTGCCGTGGAGTGCGGTGGCGGCGATGACGGCGCCGCTCCCGCTGCCTCAAGTAGCGATGAGGGCGCGTTGCGCGTGCGTGCGCAGCACAGGGTGACGCTCCCGCACGATTTTGGCACGGCACCGCAGTGCTTCAGCATGGCGAATCGCTCCTTGTACGGCTTTGACATGGCGGTTGTAGGGGCGGGTAGCGGCGTCTTGGCCGTGGTCGTCATGCCTAACTCTGGCGTCGTCTACTTCCCCGGGCGAAACCCCGCCTCGCTGCGCGCGCCCACCACGGCAGCAGCAGCAGACAGGCAGGGCGAGCACCGTGCCGCGCCACAGCCACAGTCGCACTCCTCCGCGAGCACCGTGGGCCCGTCCTCCCTCTCCTCGCCCTTGCTGGGGCAACCCGCTGAGGTGGACCGCGGCGTGGGGACCATCACGTGGATGCGTGACAAGCCGCTTGTCTTCGTCGGCTTCACCTCTGGCAGGGTTGCGTGGTACCACGTGACCCTTGCCTTTCCCGCGCAGCTGCCCAAGACGACCGCGGGGCACGCAGACGCCGCATTATGTGCAGCGTCGGAGCCTGTTGCCAACTTTGCGAGCGGTGCTGCCGGTGGTGGTTACGCGTTTCCGTCGAGCACGTGGATGCAGAGCAGCTTTGCACGGCGCGGCGGTGCCCGGCGGACCCACGAAAACGGGGACGGCGAGGGTGTGCGAGTACGGCTGCAGCTTTCGTGCGCCTTCCAGGAGACGGGGTCCTTCCTCACGAGCGACTGGTTCCCAGCGACCGGGTTCGTGGTGGCTGGGGCGGAGCGGGCGGTGTACGTGTTCTCCACGGAGCAGCCGGGGGCTCCGCTGTGCGCCGTCACGAACATCGGCTGCAGTTTTCTCGCCTGCCACCCCTTCCTGCCTATCCTTGCCTGCCTCTCCTTTGGACGCTCGGCGGATAACGGCACGCGACCAGACGCGTGTGCGCTGCACGTCTTTGAGTGGACGGCCGGCGGCACCCTTTCCCTCGCCGCCGAGAGGCGCACGCTTCATAAAGCTCCGCGCCACGACGTCTACTACGGCTGCTCGTGGAAGTTTGCCGCCGATCGGCAGCTGGCGATCTGCAACCTGGAGGAGGGCACTGTGCATCTGCTGCACCTCGCGAAGGCGGAAGAGGGCCTCGAGGCGGTGCCGCAGGAGGAAGACGCAGGCAACACCGCGGCGCCGCGGCCCGTCTACACGTTCACCCGGGAGCGAGAGAGGCAGCTGCCGCTGCATTCGCTCGTCAACATCGAGTTCCTCTCCGCCGCGCGTGGTGCATGGCTGCGGGAGCACCCGTTGACAGAGCGCATGCCGCAAGTCACAGGGGCACGCGGTAGAGGGCACCGCCCGCCCGACGGGAACTCCGCCGCGAGGAAGGCAGGGGGCCGGCGTGGGGCAGGCGACCGCCGTCGTTGTGGGCGGGAGGGAGGTGTTGGATGCGGCAGACCCACCGCATGCTTTTGCGCGGCCGCAGACGAGGATGCGGGCGTCCGGCAGGGGCTGGGCGTGTTTTCCCGCATCGTTGGCGTCAACTGCGCGGGCGAAGTCACAGCCACTCCGGTGGACGAAGACGCGACGCTCGCCATTTTAGGCCCTGGCCGCTTCGCCGTTGGTTTTTGTGCGTCGGTGTTTGTGGCGGGAGGCGAGGCGGACCCGCTGGACGTGGAGCAGCGCATGCGGCGGCGGTTGGCGGCCGGCTTCGGCGTCCCCGCCGCCGCCAACGTGCAGGCGCTGCGTGCGTGCGTCGACGCGGCCGACGTGGACCTGCGCGTGTTGTGCGCGTACGTCTCCATCCTGGAGACGGTGGGCGCGGTGGGCAGCAGCGGCCCGGTTCCCAGCATCGCCGAGCTCCTCTCGCTGGCAAACGCCCCGAACACGACGAAGCTGATGGCGTTGAATTTGCTGCCGCACGGCATCACCGTCGTGTGTGGCTCCTCCACCTCGCCGAACGACGCGCGCCGGCTGCTGCTGCTGCACCTGCTCGACTGGATCCCGCCGGAGCAGGAGCCCGCCTCCCGCGACGCGGCGTCGGCGTACGCGACTTGCGAGCAGGTGGAGCGCGCGGTGGCGGTGGAGGTGCTCCACAACCAGCGCCCGCGCGCCGTCGCGTTGCTGCAGCGGCGCCAGCAGCTCAACCCGGCGTACGCGACGCTCGCGCGGTTGCTGGAACACCCAGAGTTCATCTGCAGCACGCTCCGCAGCGGGGCGACGGCGGTGCAGGAGTGCTTTCTGAGCCAACTGAGCCCCTGGCTGCAGGTTGTCTTTTTATACGACATGGACCGAACAAAAATATACGCAAACGCCGGTCTGCCGCTGTGGGATCGTGTTGCCATTGCTGTTATTACGGAGTGCGACACGGCACGGCTCTTTTCCATCCTCAGCAGTGCCTTTGCGCCGGAATGTAGCATGCTGCAGCAGCTACTGCTGCTAGAGGGTATTTCCGAGAGCACTTGCCCATTGATGCAGAGAATTGTCGACTGCACCGGGGACTTTCAGTTGGCCGCATGCCTCTTCGCACGCATTGGGGCATGCACTGCGGCCCCCTCCCCTGCTGCTGCTGCTGCAGCACCGCCGAATCTCGTGCCGCGGTGTCGCATGGGCGCAGCAGCAGGGGAAAGAGCGATTGGGGCCACGCAACCGGGCGACTCCGCCCACCCCTGGGAGTTGTGGGCGGCCGCCTACCGCGCCTTCCTCAACGATGAGGGGGAGTTTGTCAAGCGCACCATGTTTGACCTGGCCTGCCGGCAGCTGCGCGAGCTGCACCTCTCGCAGCTCACACCGCCCACGAGCCAGCAGGAGCAGCAGCTGCCACTGGGGCAGCTGGGGGCGCCGCCGCACGCGCGCGATCCCTTCCAACCGCCTCTCCCCGGCTCGTTGCCCGACGCAGCTGCTCAAATTGCCACGCCTGCTACACCACAGCAGCGTCTCTCAGCGTACCCGTTGCTTTCTTCCGACCGCCGTCACTGTTCGGTCTGCTCCTCACTCGTGCCGTTGTGGTGGCAGTGCGCCCAAGACAGTCTGGCGTGGTGCACCGCTTGTCGCCACGGCGGGCACGCGAGTCACCTGCAAGAGTGGTTCTTGACGCACCGCAAGTGCCCAGTGTCCGGGTGCAGCTGCCGTTGTGAACAAGTCGGAATCGAGCCATACGGGGAAGAGGGGCGACGTGCGCCTCCGTAGCCAGCACCGTGTTGGGCACATTTGCCTACGCACATGTATATATATATATATATACATATCCATCTTTCTCGCTTTCTGTGCATACATGTGTGTGTTTCTTTGGGCTGCGCACATCAATCGCCGCCGCCGCCTTCACTGTGGGCTTTCGACGCTGTTTGCGCGGAGCCCCGCTGGGGGGGGGGGGGCGCAGGCCGGGCGCTTCTGCCTCCTCCCCTCTCCTTTATTATTATTTATTTATTTATTTTTATTTTTCGTTTTATTTTCCCCGCGAGGTGGGCGCAGGCATTTGCGGCGTGCGTCTCCCGCGGGGCGTGGGGGAGCGCCGTTCTGTGGGCGGCCGCTCTTCTCTTTTCAACCTCCTCCACCTGTCCCTTCCTTTGCTCTCTTCCCGCACACACACAGAAGGAAAAAGCGAGCTAACGCTGCTTGCCGCTACTGTGCGCTTTGAAGGCTTTGCGGCTAACAACGCACACACACACACACACACACACACACACACACACACACACACACACACACACACACACACACACACACACACACACACACACAC
>NW_021704230.1:33460-34337 GCF_003719485.1 Trypanosoma conorhini | reverse complement strand
GCAAGCGGGGGACGTCACCGCCGGCGTGCAAGGAAGTCCTCGATGGTGCGTTGCCGCTTGGTGCCCGCCGCCGACTTCTTCCCCTTCCCCGCCTTGCAGGACGCCGTCTTCCGCGCGGGCGCGTGGGCCGTCGCCTCGCTGCCCGCTTCCCCCGTGGGCGGAGGCTTCTTGCTGCTCCACGGACTCACCTCCTGCAAGTCGCTGTCGGGCTCAGACAGCGGCGGCGAGGGGCTTGCGGCGCTGGCGGTCGCCGGTGCCTCAGACGGCGTTTCGTGCGGACTACTCATCAAGAGCGCCGGCGCGGCCTCGTCGCTGACCACCCACGACGCGGCGGAACGCGTGCAGAAAGTTCGCAGCCGCGCGGCGAACTCCTGCGGCGAGAGCACCCGCACGGGCCGCTGCGGTACCAGCCTCACCGACATCGCCGCGAGAGGGCGAGCCGTGTGCCGCGGGCGAAGTTGTGTGGGACCCAAATTGTCGTCGCGCGTCCCCGCAGGGTTGCCTCGCTTTGCCGTTGAAAAACGGACACCACCCGCAAAGGCCACAACAGACACTGAAACAGAAAAAAAAGAGAGAAAGAGAAAATGGGGAACACAAGTGTGCAGCAACAGAGCTCACAACGCCAGACAGAACGCATGTGAGTGAGTGAGTGTGTGTGTGTGAGTGTGTGTGTTGGTGCGGGGCCGCAGCCGCTGAGGGCGCAACGCACCGGGGCAGCAGCAACGCCACCGCATGTTTCCGCTTATTTTTCACGCCAGAGGTCCTCGCGGCGCCGAGGAAGAGAAAATAAAAAAAAATAAGCGCAGAGGGAGTTAACAGGGCGGAGCAAAGCGAAGCTAAACAAAGGCAACAAAAGAAGGAAAAGAAGGAAAAGAAG
>NW_021704230.1:30339-33400 GCF_003719485.1 Trypanosoma conorhini | reverse complement strand
TTTTCTTTTCTTTTTTTTCCCCCTCTCCTTCGCTTAGTCTCCTCTCTCTCCCACCACGTGCTCATGCCTTGTATGCTTGTTTGTTTTCTTACGTCTTTCTTTTTGTTTTTGTTTTTCCCCCTTCAGCGTGCGCATGAGGAGGGAGAGATGTGTGCGTGGCGTAACTGTTATCCGTTTCGAGGTGAGTCCGTGCGGGAGGTTTGCCCGCCTTTTTCCCGGTCGTCGCCCGGCGGAACTGCAGGGAAGAAGGGGGCCCCAGACGCACGTCGGGTGCCGCACGCCGCCACCGCGGCTACTGCGGGCGCTGTTTCTGCCTTTTTGCCTGCGCGGCACGCTTCTCCTTGCGCTCGGTTGCCGCCTTCGCCTGCCCCTTCTTTGCACGGCGCAGCGCCCGCCTCTCGCGCGGCACCAATTCGTTGCCGCCAACGTCCGCGTACTTGCGGTCGGCGCCGCGGTAGAGGTCCTGCGGCGCGAGTGCGGCCTCGCGGGTGGTGGCGAAGTTGCCGACGGTCTCCAACGTGATGGCGGGGGCCTGCCCGTCAACCGCGCGCACGCGGGCCGCCAATTCCTCCTGCACGGGCTTCGGCGTGTAGTAGAAGTTGCTGAGGGCGTCCAGGTGCTGGGCGAGGCGCCGCCACATCTGAATTGCCCGCAATTCGTCCTTCTCAATCTCCGTCAGCGGCTCCGCGGTCTGCGCGGCGTCCCCGCTCGCCTCCTCCGCCGCCCGCGCACGCTCAAGGTACTCCTTCTCGTACAGGTCCATCAGCGACAGCTTTGACTTCTCCGAGTCTAGCGCCGTCTCGCGGCGCGTCGTGACCAGGTCGCCCGGTGTCGAAAGGGAAGTGCGGCGCTGCACGTCGTCGTAGTTCGCGTCAAGGATGCGGCGGCGGATGCGGTCCTCTAGTTTGGCGGTCACTGCCTCCGTGATGACAGGCACCGCCTTCATGGCGTGTTCAAAGTCCAGCTCCTCGTCGAGCAGGCCGTCGCGCGGGCGGTTGCCCCCGCTCACCTCGCCGCCCATCGCCCACTGCGTGCTGTACAGCCGCTCCTGCTCCAGCCGCTCCACCAGGCGCCGCTCCCGCAGCCGCTCCCGCTGCAGCGCCGTCAGCCCGGGGTCGTTCAGCTCCGCGTCGTCCTCGTCGTCCTCCGCGTCTCCCTGCGGCGGCGGCGGCGGCTGCGCCCCGTCCTCGGCGAGGATGTCGTCGCCGCCAAAGTACCTCCCGTCACCCTCGCTGAAGGCGGCGGTGGGGTCGTCCCACACGCGGTCCTCCTCGAAGTGCGGGTCGTCGCCGCCCTCCTCCTCGTCGCCCTCGTCCTCCGCGTCAGGGACGAAGTCGTCGCCGTACATTTCCTTCAGCGCCGCCAGCTCCTCCTCGCCGCGCCGAGCATCGTCTTCGTCGTCGCTGGCCGCCGCCTCGTCCTCCCCAGCGCCGCCATCGGCGTCGCCGTCGTCGTCGTCCTCCCCGCCGTCGCCGCCCTTTCCGAGGGCGTACCGCCACGAGTCTCCCCCGTTGAGGTCGCTCTGCCTGGCCGGTTGCGCCAGCCTGCGCCGCTGCCGCTGCTCGGCGAGAAGCCCCGCAATCTCCTCATCCAAGTCGCTCTCACTGAGCTCCGACGTCCTTGTTGAGAGCACATCCCTAGCCTCATCAGCGGCGTCGGAAGCGCCGTCGTCGCGTGGCCGCTTCGTCTGCCCGCGCTTGGCGCCGCGCTGCTGTGGGGTGGAGGAACCCTTCACGGCCTTCTGCGCCCGCCGCACGTTGTCCTGCAGGCGACGCAGCACAGGGCGCAGTAGCATGTTCATCTGCCCCCATATCTGCTCCACCGTCACATGCCGCGCCCGACTCGTCTCCAGCGACTTGCCGTAGTACGGCAGCCGTGGCGTGTGCAGCGAGGAGGCAAGGGCGAAGAGGGAAGAGAGGCACTGACGCGAGGCCTCCTCGCCCGCCTCACGCGAGGAGAAAAATTGATCCAAGCCGCCATCGAGGACTTGGTGGACGTTCCCCACAGAGCCCTTCAGCCTGCGTGGCAGCGCCGCCTCCTGCGTCGCCGCCGGCATCACACCCGTTTCCCCCTACACAATCCGTGAAGCCTCCGTGAGCGCGTGTGCGGCGCTGCCCGGCCACGTCGCCGCACTAATTCACTGCGGTGCAAACACTTCAACGCAAAGAAGCAAGGCAAAGGAGAAGGGAGAGGGGCATTATTTTTCTCTCTCTTTTTTTGATTCTTTTCGCTTCCCAGCCCCGGCTCGCGTGCCAAGTGGTTGACGCAGCAGCCACGCGGCGGCAGCAAAGAAAAAAAGGGGGATTCGTGCAGGACGTAAATATTCAACAGACCAACTAAAGGGACGGCGTGCGCGGAGGTGAATGCAGACGACAGAGAGTGAACGAAGTGCCCCACCGCCACCGTCGTCGTCGTCGTCGTCGTCGGTCTGCCTGTTGCCTCAGAGAAGAGCACCAAATATTATATATATATATATATAATATATATATATGTATAGAAAAAAAAGACGCTTCGGCGTGGCTGTCGTTCCTTCTTTTTTTGTTCCTTTAATCCAACATAAATGTGGCGCACATTAACCATACATACAGGCACAAATTGAAGCACGCTGAAAGCCCTTTCTTTTTTTTTTCTCTCTTTGCTCCATCCACTTCCGTCGTGTGTTTGCGTTGCAGCTGCGGCCTCCCTCCCTCCGCGCTCACACCACTGCCCGCATAGGCGTCTGTCAGCGCTCGACAGAGGCGCAGAAGACGGGACACCGCACACAGAAGCTATAAAGAAAAACAAAAACAAAAACAAAAAAGGAGGGGAAGCAAATGTTCCATGGCCAAACTACTCCCCCCGTTAAGAGGGGACACCCTTACAGGTCGTCCGCGCCATCGTCCTTTGCTGCTGGCTTCGACTCGGCCGCCGCTGCTTTTGGCTCCTCTGCAGCCGCCGCCGCTGTTGGCTCCTCTGCAGCCGCCGCCGCTGTTGGCTCCTCTGCAGCCGCCGCCGCTGTTGGCTCCTCTGCAGCCTCCGCCGCTGTTGGCTCCTCTGCGGCCGCCGCCGTTGCCTCCCCCTC
>NW_021704230.1:15826-30314 GCF_003719485.1 Trypanosoma conorhini | reverse complement strand
AGAGGCGCAGAAGACGGGACACCGCACACAGAAGCTATAAAGAAAAACAAAAACAAAAACAAAAAAGGAGGGGAAGCAAATGTTCCATGGCCAAACTACTCCCCCCGTTAAGAGGGGACACCCTTACAGGTCGTCCGCGCCATCGTCCTTTGCTGCTGGCTTCGACTCGGCCGCCGCTGCTTTTGGCTCCTCTGCAGCCGCCGCCGCTGTTGGCTCCTCTGCAGCCGCCGCCGCTGTTGGCTCCTCTGCAGCCGCCGCCGCTGTTGGCTCCTCTGCAGCCTCCGCCGCTGTTGGCTCCTCTGCGGCCGCCGCCGTTGCCTCCCCCTCTTCCTTGTCCACCGGAAGCAGCAGTCCTTCGTCGGTGCCGGCGGTGTCGGGCTCGACGTCCGAGACGTCGTACTCGTTGTCGTCTGGGGGCAGCATCGTGTCGTCCGCGGCGAGTCCCACGCGTCCCCGCAGCAGCCGGCTCACGCGCTTGGCGTACATGGCCTGGTTCGAGACGGGGAAGCCTCCCTGTAGGTTGGCCGTGCCAAAGAGCACCCACGCCACGTCGATGGCGGTCTGGTCCTTTGGGTCTGCCTTAAACCGTGTCAGCAGGTCCAGCACGAGTGGGTGGCGGTGGTTAATCTCGAGCACGCGGGAGTAGCGCATCGTCTGGGTGGAGGAGATCGCCTGCTGGTTCATGACGTTCACCATGCGCGGCGTCAGGTCGTTCTCCTGCGTGGACAAGATGAAGGCCTCCGAGCTCTGCCGCTTCGTCAGAATAACCTTCCGCACATCGTTCTTCTTGAACAGGTTCGCAAGGCGCTCCGTGAGGGGTTGATACTTCTCAATGCGCTTCTTTTCAATGGCCTTCTCCTTCTCTGTCTGCTCCTCGAACTGCACGGAGTCTTTGGCGAGGTTGACCAGCCGCTTGTTCGCAAAGTCCTGTATCTGCGACACGACGTACTCGTCAATGGCGTCCGTCATGAAGAGAACCTCCACGTCGCGCTGCAGGGCCTCCTCAATGTGCGGGGTCTGCTTCATCTTGCTCACCGATTCACCGGTGAGGAAGTAGATGCTCTTCTGTCCCGGCTTCATGCGGTCTGTGTAGTCCTGCAGGCTGACGAGGGTCCCGTTGCTCTTGCTAGACGTGTACCGCAGTAGCTTCGCCAGGCGACCGCGGTTGTTCGCGTCCTCGAGGATGCCAAGCCGAATGTGTTTGCCAAACTGAGCCCAGAACTTTGGATACATAGGCTCCTCCTTGGCCTTGCCGTCGCCGTCGCCGTCCTTTGCGTCCGTGGCCTTCTGCTCCGCCTTTTCCTTCGCCAGGCGCTCCTTGAGTCGGGAGTCGTTTTCCGCAATCTCAGCAATCATGGAGAGAGCCTTGCGCACAAGCTTCTTCTTGATGACGCGAAGAATCCGACTCTCCTGCAGCACCTCGCGCGAGACGTTGAGCGGAAGGTCGTTGCTGTCGACGACGCCCCGCACGAAGTTCAGGTACCGCGGGAGGAGCTCCCGGAACTCGTCCGTGATGAATATGCGGCGCACGTACAACTTGATGTTGTCGCGGGTGTTCTCGTTGTTGACGAAGATGTCCTGCGAGGCCTCTTGTGGGATAAACAGCACGGAGCTGAACTCCACCTCCCCCTCCACCACAAAGTGGGAGTAGTACATCGGGTCGCGGTAGTCGTGGGTGAGGGCCTTGTAGAACTTGTGGTACTCGTCCGCCGCCACCTCCGCGGGCTTGCGGGTCCAGATGGGCTTGTTCTCGTTCACCACCTCCCACTTATCCCCCTTCTGCATGTAAATGGGGAAGTGCACAAACTCGCTGTACTGGTGCACAATTTTCCGCACACCATCTATGTTGAGAAACTCTAGCGCGTCCGGCTTCATCTCGAGCGTGACCTCCGTCCCGCGACCGAGCGTATTGCCGCGCTCGTCCTCGTAGAGGAAGTACTGGCCGTCGCCGGCCGACTCCCAGACCCACTGCGTGTCGTTGTCGTCGCTCTTCGAGGCCACCCGCACGCGCTCGGCCACGAGGAAGGCGGAGTAGAAGCCCACCCCGAACTGGCCAATGAGGCTCGCGTCCTTCGTCTCCTTGAGCCGCTCCAGGAACCGCTTCGTGCCGGAGGTGCCGAGGGAGCCGAGGTGCTCCTCCAGCTCCTCCCTCGTCATGCCGATGCCGCCGTCCCGCAGGGTGAGCGTCTTGCGCTCGGCGTCGACCGTCACCCGCATCTCCAGGGCGGGCACCTCGCCGTCCTTGTTCTTCGGCTCCTTCGGCGCGGTGAGGTAGAGCATGCGAATCTTGTCGAGGGCGTCGCTGCCGTTGGAGATCAGCTCGCGCAGAAAGACGGCACGGTTCGTGTAGAGGGAGTTGATGAGAATGTCCAGCATCTTGCTCACCTCGGCCTGGAAGGAGATGGGCTTGCCCTTCTCCACGGTCGCGTCAGTCTGCGCCGCCTCCTCGCTCGCCACCGCGCTCAGCGCGACGACCGCGATGAGAAGGGCCTTCAGAATCCAACGCCGCACCAACATTTTCGCTTCTTTTTCCTTTCGTTCTTTTTTTCTTTTATTTTCTTTGCAGTTTGTTGCGTTCTCCTGCTGCTGCTGTTAATCGCAGTCCTCCTCCTGCGTGTCTCTACTTGTCGTGGGGGCGCAGACGGCCGATGTGCCTCCTCGTCCCTTCCTCCGCCTTGCTTCCGCCGCCCTTCTGCCTGCTTGCCTGTCGCTGTTGTTGTTGCTTCTTTTTTGTTTTGTTTTCTTTTGCCTCCCTCCTATTCCCGTGGATTTGCCCCGAATGCCCCCACGCGGTGTCAACGCGGCGGTGCGGGCGGCGAGGGGCGGAAGGCAGGGAAAAGAGCGAAAGGAAAAGTGTTTCTCGCCCGCGGGCGCCGGGGGACTGCGGGGGCGAAGCCGCACACAGACACAGAGAGAATGAAAAAAAAAAAAATAGAAAAGGGAAGAAAGGGCGAGGGCGAGGCGCGTCTCTCCCTCCGCCCCAACGGTGCACCGCCTTCTCCTACCGCGCCACGTCCATCTACCGCTGTCGCCGCTGCGCCTCCGCCTCCTCCCACTTCCGCTGCGCCATCTCGCGACGCAGCTGCATGACGCGCCTCCGCTCCTGCACGACGGCGTAGCGCGGCAGCAGGTACTCGACGCCCAGCCAGCACGCCATGGCGATGCCGGCGCAGAACGTCCCCAGCTGCACACGGCGCAGCACCGACATCTTCCTCACCACCTCCGTGTTCCGCGTCTCCCGCTGCCGCTCCAAAAGGCCCGCGTTCATGATTTGCTGCGCCCTCGCCGAGCCTTTTACCTCGAACGCGCGGCTGCTATGCTCGCTCACAAAGGTGCGCGGGCTGGAGGCCTGCTTGCGGCGCCGCTGCAGCTCCTCCGCGGAGATGCCAAGCTCCTTCGACGGGTCCCGCCGCGCATCATCCACGGCGCCTTTAGCCGCGACGTCATGCTGGCCATCGCCGCCACGGGGTCGCCCGCGTCCGCCCCGCCGCCGCCGCCGCCGCCGCCGCCGCCTGCAGCAGCCGACATGTGTGCGTGAGTGCTGACTGCAGCACCGGACCCGCTCGCCCCCCACGCCGCCAGGCACACGCGCGCAGGCACTGCTCCCACCGGCCCTGAGAAAGAGGGAGAGGAAACAGGCGGCGAGAAAGACACAGAAGTGCACACACAGACAGAGAGAGAGGGAGGGAGGGAGGGACAGAGAAAGGAAAAGGAAAACAACACGGGGCAACGGCGGCAAGAACAGCGGGAGGAGGAGGGTGCACTGGCAGAAGCGGCAGCAGCAGCAGCAGAACAAGAAAAGGGGAGGAGGGAGTGGGACCGAAAAACAGCAAGAGAGAAAAAACGAAGGCGCGACGAAGTTCCCGCACCCACCACGTCGTAAACGCACACATACGGTTCTATGCCCGGCACACGAACGTGAACGCAGGCGGCGAGGGCGCGGAATACCTCCAAGGAGGCCTCCCACGAGTGGTCCTGCCGGCGTCAACGGCGTTGGGTAAGGCCCGCCGGGGCTGCACGCAAAAAAAAAAGCCGAAACACAACCTTCAGGGGAAGTAACAACAATATTAATAGCAATCATATAAAAAGGTGGGGCAAAGAAAACTTCGACAGGGCGCAGTAAAACAAAAAAAAAGTTAAAGCAGAAAGAAAGAAGGGGCAAACAAATAAAGTGGAGAACGCGCGCCTCCGGCAGGAAGGCGAGCTGCAGGGACGAAAACCCGAAACAAAAAAAAAACAGAAAGAGGGAGACCAGCAGTACCCTCTACGGTGTTTGACCCCTAACCCCCTCCCCATTCAAACATACACACACACACCGTTTTCAATCCTTCCGCTCTTGTTCTTTTCTTTTCGCCTTTTCTTCTTTCCTAGTTCCGCTTCTTTGGGGGCGGCGCTGCGAGTTCCCCCTGCTTCTGTCTTTGCTGTTTCTACGGCTCTTTGTCTTCTTGCTTCGGCTGCCTACGTGCGTGACCACCACGACCATCAACCCAGGACCGCGCGGCCCAACTCTCCACGCACCCACTCGCTCGTTCTCCCCCCTCCCCGCTCATCCACACACGCGCACACAAAGAATGAGAGTGAAGGATCCCCCGCAAGGCCCCGCCCCCTCCCTCCTTACCTCGGATGGTTGCCGCCGGACCTTGGGCACCCTCCAGGGAATTGCGGCCGCCCGCGTTGCGCCCCACCCATTTTTTTTTCTTATCTCGTTTTTTTTTTTTCTGTTACTCTTGCTGCTGTTCTTGTTGTCTCTTATTCTTCTCAGCTGGCTCTGTTCCTCCCTCTCGTTGGTTGCCTCCCTTCTCTGCCTCCATGCACACGCGAGGGCCGTGGCTCCCTAAAAGTCGTAGAGGTCCGCCTCGTTTTCCTGGTTGTACGCGGCCATGCTCTGCTGGATCACCTGCTTCATGATGCGCGCCGCCACCTCCTTGTTTGGCTTCAGCGCGTCCGCCGGCAGCGGCTTGCCAGTGATGGGGCAAACGGAGCCGTTCTGCGCAATCCACGCGAGGATCGCCTGCTGCTCGAAGGTGTGGCCGTACGGGGACACGACCGGGTTCTTCATCACGTTGCCGGTGAGGGCGCAGAGCATGACGGGGTCCACGCCCTCAATTACGTCCCTGCGAACTACCGCGATGCGCTGCTGCGTGTCCTCCACGGCGGCGGCGGTCTCGATGGGCACCTTCGCCTGCACCTGCTTCGGGCGCAGAGAGGGCAGCTCGCCGAGGAAGCGGTGTCCGCCACGGCCGGCCGCAGGCGCAGGGACGGGCGGCGGCGTCTGCGCCGCTACGCTCGCCTCCAAGTCGCCGAAGAGCCTCTCCAGCGTGGTGAAGGTGCGGGAGCCGCGGTCGACGAGGGTGTCTGCCTCCACCGTCTTGAGGGCGGTGTGCCACGCCTGCACCCACGCCAACCCGCCTGGGGCGACCTCGCGCTGCAAGAACGCCTCGATCGATTTCAAGAGCGACGCGCTCAGTAATTCATTGGGGATTTCCGCAGGAGAAATATACTCCTCCCCGCCAAGAGCGTCTATGTTGGACATGAAGTGGAACATGTCCACATACACGCGCATGAGGGCACCGGCCACCGGGCTGTCCCGTCGCACGTGCTGCATCGAAAGCTGCAGCATGTCGTGTAGGTAGAGGGAGAAGAGGCGCACCACACTGGCGTGGCGGTTCATACGAAAGGTGCACAAGGAGGCAAACTTATACCCTAGTGAGATGCCGCGCAACATTTCGGTGCTAAGTTCCGGGCCCGTCCCCTCCAGGCTCCGCTGCAGGGCGTCGCACTGCATAAGCAGGTAAAGCGTCACAGAGTGGTCCAGGAAGGTGGTGGAGAGCAGAATGTGCTTCCGCCACTGCGTCGAATTTTCGGAGGAAAAGCGGAAGATATTCATGATACACCGCATGGCGCTGCAGGTGGCGACGTGCAGCAGCGGCGTCATCACTTCCATTTCATCCAGTTGCTCAGTCAAGACATCACTGAGGGACTGAACCGCCTTTAGGCGAAGCATCAGGTGCAAGATGAAGTCTATTTTCTCCGTGAATGAGAAGCAAGACGTCTCCTCCACTGCCTTTGAGGAATCAAAGAAGGCCTGCGGCTGCGTAAAGCCGAGAAGGGCGGTGATGCAGTTACACAGAAGTCCCATTTCGTACGCAGGCTCCTTCAGTAACAGCGCGAGCATCAGTTGCACAGAAAACTGTGTGTTGCCGTCCGTAAACTCCAGCACATTGGCCGCCTTCAGTTTGTACCCCGTCACACGCATGAGAAGCACCGCAACGTGCTCTGACATGCGCCCCAGCTCGGGGTTAAACTTCAGTCTTGCCTCTTCCTTGATCGACTCCTCAAAAAAAACCTCCAGCTTGTCCAGCACCTCGAAGACGCAGCCTCGAATGGGCTTGTGGAGGGCGAAGTTGTTCAGAATGAGACACACACGCGACTTGTTCTCCAGCGGCACCGCCGCCTTGTCGGGGTTGTTCAAATACTTCGTGACGAGCGTCTCCGAGATGCGCTGCGCGCACCGCTTCGCCTCCGCGAGGTCGGGGCCGTAGAACGCGGCCGCCCGGTCAATGTCGCTCTCCTGCGACCAGAACGTGATCTCCTCCACCGTCAGCGGGAGGTCGGACTCGAGACGCCCCGCAAGCTGGTAGATGGTTGCCATCTGCCGTCTGCCTCGAAAACGGTTCTCTCAGCTTTGTGTCGCGTGTTCTGCGTGCCGCCGCCCGGGAAGATTGCGGGGGCGAGACAAAAGGAGGAGAGAGAGGGATAGCGGGACGGGGCGGGGTGGGGGGCGCACGGTCACGGGGGGAAAAAAGTGGGGGAACGCCGGCAGCAATGGAGGTCGGCCCGGCCTGCAGAGCCGCAACGCAGCCCCCGGCCAAACGCATAGAAGGAGGGATGAAAAGGAAAGAGAAAAAAGTACGCGCCCCCCGCATCGCTCGCCGCCTGCGGTTTCCCTGCGGCTTTCGTCAGGCCGCCCACGCGTCCGCAAACACACACGCTAAAAATAAAAAAGGGGGGTGTCAGGGAAAGAGAAACAAAGGAGTAAAACTGGGGGATCAAACGAAGGCCGCGACATTGCGCCCAGCGTGGCCTCGCCAAAAGAGTGGGCAGCGGAGGCGCCGCGGGGAGGTGGCCGCCGAAGAAACAGGGAAGAAAGGGGGGGGGCACAATGCGGCAGCGCTCATGCCGGCCGTGCGCGACGGACGCGTCACTCACCCGGGCGGAGCACGCGCCCTGTGAACGCCGTTTTCCTCCTCAACTGGCAAAAGTGGGCCTCCGCAGCTCACCGGTGCGAAACGACACGGACGGGGGAGAAGCGCGCAGTCACCACGAGAAGCTGACAAAAAAAGAACCAAAACAAAAGGGCAACTGTGTATTACGGCAGGCATGAGACAAAACCCTCGCGCCGCCCCCACGCCGCAAACGTATCCGGCTCCGTCGGAGAGCCTTCCCTCAGCGCATGGAGACGTTGGTCCGCTGTGCCGCCAGCAGGTCCGTCAGGATCGACTGGCTCCCCTTTGGCGGCAGCAGCACCACCTGGTTCCTCCCCGTGTTTCCAACCTCCTTCAGCGAGTCAAAGTACTGGTTCATGAGCAGCAGCTGCACCACGTCGCGCGCGCCAACGCCGGGCACGCTGTCGACAAAGGACTCAATGCTGCTCTGCAGGCCCTCCATGATGGCCCTGCGCTCCAGGGCGAGTCCAACGCCGGCGAGACGCTTCTCCTCGAATTCCGCCTCTGAGGCCTTAATTTTGACGATCTTGTCCAGCTCCGCCTTGTGCTCGGCGGCTGTCCGGCGGTACGCGTTGAGCTGCGTCTGCGCAATGGCCTCCTGGAGCTCCCGCGTCGGCTCAATCTGGGTCACGAGCGTGGCCTCCAGCGTGAAGCCGTACTGGCTGAGCCGCTCCTTCAGTTCCTCCTCGACCGCATGCTTGATGTTTCGCGACACCACAAAAATCTCATCCAGCGTGTACTTCGGCACCTCGCCGCGGATGACGTTGGCCGCGAAGCTCGCAATCTGCTCCCGCGGGTTTGTGAAGCGGTAAAAGGCGTTGGCTGCCTCCTCTGGCAGGACGCGGTAGTGCAGGCAAGCCGTGATGTGCACCAGTGCGTTGTCCTTCGTTTTGGTCTCCACCTTCACCGGGGCAAACTGCAGCTTCAGCGTCACGAGCCCCCGCACCGTCTCAACGCACGGAAGGAGGCAGTGGCAGCCCGGCTCGGCGACGCGCTTGAACTTCCCGCAGCTCTCCACGATGCCAAGCGACGAGGTGTTGACGCAGAAGCAACAGCAGGCCATTTTTTCTTCTTTTTTAGCCTCGCGGGTTGCCTCGTCCCCGCCTCCTCCTCCTCGTGGGTATGTGTTTTCTTTACTCACTACTTTTTCGTTTTCTCTGTTTTGCTTTCGTGCTTGCCGCCTCGCTGAAACGCGTTGCTTGCGGCAGGAGGAAACGAGTGGGGGGTCGAAAGAGGCGGCGTGCGCCGGGCGCCGACGTTCCCAGGCCCCGCCCACGCGAAGGAATAAATCACAGAGGGAGAAGGAAAAAAAAGGGGGGGAACGGAGAGATTCGGGCGGCAGGAGGGGAACACGGCGAGAGGGACAAATGCAGAAACCCCCCGCAGGGACGCCTAACGAAGAAATAAAACAAAAAATAAAAACAAAAAAAGGGAAAAAGGAATGAAAACGATTCGTCACGATTGCCGCAGACACATCAGTAACGTCAACGCGGGGCCCTACGCACACACACACACACACAATTACACACAGGGACGCCCCCGCCTCCACCTTACCTCGCTTTCTCCTTCTCTCTGCCCACGGAGTTGAGGGAAATACGGCGCGTCCCGCAGTTTACGTGCGCCGCCATGGGCTTAGCCCAGCCGCACGAGGTGTTCTCGCACCGCCTGCAGCACCACAAGGGACTCGGCGACGCACTTAGAAAGCGCGCCCCTACACCACGACAGGGCCTCCGCGCCGTACTTCTTAATCGCACTGGGCGGTGGGGCACCATACGCGGCAAGTGTCGCCCATCGCTTGTTATACGGAATACAGCGCACCGAGCCGCTCTCGCTGAGTTGCGCAAGCACCGCCGGTGTGGCCCCGCCCTTCTTCAGGCTGTCCTCGTGCGCCACCACAACGAGGTTCCCTTTCTGCGCCAGGACGCTCTCGCGGAGGCGGAAGAGCAGCTGCGGGGGAAGTGTCACGCCCGGGTTAATGTAGAGCAGAAATGTCATGCGGCGACGCGTCAGGTTGGCCTGGGCACAGGTGTGTGAAACCAGCGAGTACTCCGTGTGGTAGCGGCCGAGTGGGAAGGTCCTGAAAATGACGCGGCTGACAAACCATGCGTTGTTAAAGGAGACGCGGCGGATGCGCTCCGCCACGCGCGACACAATAAGCTCAATGGAAAGTTCCTTCTCCATCTGGAGGAAAAACGGAAAGGGAAGTTGCCGCGAGAACTCCCGCAGCACCGCAGAGGCGCAGGCGAGCTCCTCGGTGGCGCGCTCCACGGCGCCCTGACCCGCGCTGCCGCCGATGGACACGACGGTCATGGGGCGGCGCTGGTCATCCTCGCCGAGAAAAATGTACGACGCCGAGGACAACAGCAGCTCCGACGAGCTCTGCCGCTGCCGCTGGTGGGGCGCCCCGTTGCCGCCCGGCCCGGCGTCCTCGAAGTAGGCGGAGGCCAGCTCCTCCGCCCCCGCCCTGTTCCACGCCTCCGCCACGGGCGGCAGAACCTCCTCCGGCGGGGCAAACTCCCGAAAGAGGCGTGTGGCCACGTACTGCGACTCAAAGTCCATCCCCACGACGTTCAAGCCGAATATCGCCAGCAACGCGAGCCACGTTAAAAGCGACCAGTAGGAGGAGAGGATGTACGAGAGGGGCAGATTGAAAACGCAGCGCTGCTTCATCCGCACCTGCTCGTTGAAGGTGAGCTTTTCCGCCTGCGAGGTAAGAAACCTCCACATGTTGAGCGTCGTCGCAATCCGCGAGCGCGTGGTGGAGATGGGAAGCTGGAGGTCTATCGCCGCGTTGAGGACGTACGTGTACCTGGGATTGTTCCCCGCCGACTCGCTCAGCACCTCGCGCAGAATCACCACGCCTGCCCACGGCGACAGCGTGAGGGGGAGAGAGGTGACGAGCCGACGCAACTCGGCCGGGATTTCGTCGGCGTTGTCGCCCGGGTCGCCGTCGCCGTCGGTTTTGGCCTCTCTCGGGTGCTTGCCCTCGGTGAAGACATTTACAAGAAGAAAGAGTTTGCGCCGGTACTCGTCGTGGATGTTGGGTAGCGGCACATGCTGTTCCACAAAAGCAAAGAGCTCATCGCTGACAACCCTTGAGCTCTGCTGGTTGGCCCCCGTTTCGTCCACGAGGGCCTTGATCAACTTCTCCACAAAGGCCACGAAACGCTCCCGAAGAGAAGCTGGCGTTGAAATCCGCAAGGACGACGACGCACTCCTCACGCCACCGTCCCCACGGCCACTGCCACCACCGTCGCCCTCCGTCGCTGCGGCGGCGGCGGCGGCGGCGCCTCTGCCCACCTCCTCCTCCTCCTCAGCAGCAGCAGAAGAAGAAGAAGGGGCGGCATCGCCACCTTCGCGGGGCGAAGCACGGCCCTGTCTCTCGTCACTGCGCGCGTCGGCCGTTACCGCCTCCACAATGGTGCGCATCTGCGCCTGAACCTGCCTCTTCAGCCGCCGCTGATCCCGCAGCAGCGCCCGCAGAATTTCCTTTAGGCGACTGTACGAGAAGGTCACCAGGGCCCACGGACTGCCGTCCATCACCTGCAGCTCCTCCAGCTGCTCACGCGCCGCCGTGTCGTAGGTGCCCGTGCTGCGCTGCGGCCGCTGAGTTTCCTGCTGCTGTGTGTCAAAAAGACGTGCACCAAGGGCCGCCAAAGAGCTCAAGTCTTCCTTTGAGAAGGAGTGGGGGTCGCGGCGGAGGCGCTCCTCCAGCCCCATCAGCACCTCACGGATGACAAGAATGAAAAACTCCTCATGGCCACTGCTGTCGAGGAGGGGCAGGAGGAGCGCCATCACGACACGAAGTTCAGTGGACTTCGCCGAGAGAAGACCACTTTTCTCCAAGAGACCAATTGCGTCAGCCTGGCTGTGCTGCACCATTTGACGAAAATGGTGGTGGCACATGTGGCAACTGGGAGCCTCCCTCAGCAGCCAGAGCGTGAAGTCCGGCAGCTGTGGGCTGTCCGCGGGAACATCGTACGTGGCCGCCAATAACAAGACACTCGCGCGACAACTATCAGCTACAACGCGCACCACCTGAGCAATCCCACCCGCGTTCGGGAAAGCCGCGGCAAGCGCGAAAAGCTGTGTGGCGGCCGCAAATAAGTAGGTGGGAGGGTTCGCCACATGACCAGCAACGCCGTCGGCCTCACGCTGCAGCAGCCCAAAAAACTGCAAAAGTAAGATGGCCCCAAGCACGTGTCGCAGGTTGGCGCTCGGCGCTACGTCTGCCACCGCATTGGATGGATCCTCCTCAGTTGCAAGCAGGACGTCCCTCACCACATGGCAAAAGTACGGCCGCAGCTCCTCGCTGTACATCGCAAAAAAATAGACGACAGCAGCATCCGACATGCCCCAATCCGTGCCGTTTTCCTTCATGCGTGCCTCGATGGCCTCGAATTGTCGCATGTCAAGTCGGTACCCCTCGCCGGCGTGGTACGCGACATACATCGACCGGAAAGAAGGGAGTCGTGCGAAGGCGGCGGAGGAGAGGTCCCCGTCCTCGTGGAGCCACTTGACGCGATTGTCCTCCTCAGGCGTGAGCAGAAGGCGCGCCACCCAGGAGCCTTTGCCGGTCCCCTCCCCCTCAGCCTCCTCCAGCTGCGAAATTCCCTCGCAAAGCCCGACTTGCTGCGCCTGGGCCAACGCGGGTCCAACCAGGGCCTCGTACCTCGCCGCACCCAAGAGGTCTCGTAACGGCTGCTCCACGGCAGCGAGTTTCAGCGCAAAGACAAAGTCGTCCCGCTCCCGGTCCTCCTCGACGCGAGAGAAGGCAAGCGAGGAATCCTCCGGCTCCGGCTCCTGCTCCTGCTCCGGCACGCGGTAAAGTAGCGCGGCGCAGCAGCAGCGGTTGCGCCTTGGCGCGGGGAGCGCTTCCTTGGGGAGGATGAGGTTCTGCGCACAGACGCCCGGGGGAGTGTTGCGGTTCCGGAGCACGGAGTACGCCGAGCGACGCGTAGTTTTATAGGCGCCCCGCTGCGGAGGCTCCAATGACGCCGGCGCCGAAGACGGGGGAGGCTGGAGGCTGATCGGAATGTCGCCCTCAAAGCGGTTAAGGCCCTTCACCGTCAGGCTGCCGCCGCCGCCGCCACGTGCGTGCCGTCGCAGACAACTCGCGGCAAAAGGCAAACGCGCCATCCTGCTTTCGGCCCTGACAAGAAGCGACTGTCGGGGGCGGCACAATGAGCAAAAAAAAAAGGACGCACGGGTTTGTGCACGAAAAAGAGGGATGAAAAAAAGAAGAGAGAGTATGCAAAAGAGGGGGACAGAACGCAGCACAGTCAGGCAAAAACGAGTAGCACACGCAAAAGAAGTAAAACAAAAACAACAACAAACAAATTCCGAAGAAAAAAAAAGACGGAGGGAAACCAAAAAAAAACCCTGCAGCTGCGTAGTTAATATTGTGCTCTTTATGGGGAGAAAAAGCGAGAATTACCCTCGCCCTCTACGGTAGCCAACGTCATGTGCGACCTCTTCTAGTTGTAGCCCTGCCAAAGCCAGGTGTACTGAGCGAGCCACTAACTGCAGCCTGGGCCCCAACTCCACTTGCAGCTGGAGCCGACGCGCCAAAGCCGCCAGCGGCAGTGCTAGGTGTGGCTGTGGCTGTGGCTGTGGCTGTGGTTGTCGCGGCCGCAAACGGGGCTGCAGGAGCCGCAGGTGCAGCAGATGCGGCAGCGCCAGCAGCAGCTGCTGCTGCACCAAATCCAGTGTTGGTGGAGCCAAGAGGCGCAGGAGCGGGGGCTTGTCGGTGACGCTCGAGAAGCACGTCGTACTGCATTCTGCGTTCCCCGCTGCTAAGGGCACCCAAGCGGTCCAGGCCGACCGAGCGTCTATGGATGTCCCCAATAGTGTAGTGGTCAAGCTCTGAAAACGAGGATGTTTCGGCGGAGCCGAGCGGAAATGGTCGTTTGGGCCCCACCGGCAGCTGCCGCTGTTGCTGGGCAAGCAGCACCTCGGCCTCGGAGGCCCCATACAAGTGGGCAAAGAGGTCCCGGGCGGCATCCGCCCTGGCGTGCAGTCGCGACGACCACGCAGCCAAATTTAGAAGGGCCGCCAACTCATTGCTGAGGGTCGTGTTCATCTGAACGATGGGGTGGGTGGCCATCGTGGGCCGTAGGCCGCCCGCCGCGTCGAGTGGCTTCACCTCTGCCGTGTAGCGTGAGAGGGGCGGCGCGGACGACGCAGGCTCCGCGGTGGCGCTGGCGTTGCCAGCCGCCGCCAGCCGTTTCTGGCGCTGAGCGTTGGGCAGGACGGCAAGCTCCAACTCCGTCAACGCCGCGGAGACGCCCTCCATCCGCGTCTGCACATCGCGGAGGCAGCGCTGAAACGGCTCGGAGGGCAACTCGGTTTGATTGCCACCGCACCGCTGCGTCAGGTCTTGCTCCGCCAGCGGCTCCCAGACCTGCTTGGAGTACTGCACAACCTCCTCCTCGCACTTCTGCAACAGCATGCCGAGGTGCTGCGCCTGAAGCTCCCGCTCAAAGCAGTCCACGCGAATCGCATCCACAGCGTTCTCCCCCGCCGCCAGCTGGGCAAGTTTCTTCTGCAGCTTCCTGTAGCTTGAGGCATCGGCATCGGCGGTGGCGGTGGCGGCTCCCGCTGAATCGGCGAGAAAGCTCTCCACAAACCCCTTTGCCTCGTGCTCCGTCTGGATAAAGTTGTGCAGCTCCATGAGGTGCTGCTGCAGCGACGGTGGCAGCTCTTCGAACAGAACGTCGTCCCGCAGCGTGGAGAAGTTGACGCTGCGTGCCCAGTCAGTGGAGAAGCCCGGACCCTTTATCCCCTTATACGGGGGCACCTGCGGCTGGCCCCCGATAGTCGTTGCGGCGCCGAAGCCCTTGGAGGCACCAAAGCCGCCAAAGCCGGCGGTGCCTGTGCCGAAGCCGCCAGTCGCGGCGGTGCCTGTGCCGAAGCCGCCCGTCGCGGCGGTGCCTGTGCCGAAGCCGCCCGTCGCGGCGGTGCCTGTGCCGAAGCCGCCCGTCGCGGCGGTGCCTGTGCCGAAGCCGCCCGTCGCGGCGGTGCCTGTGCCGAAGCCGCCCGTCGCGGCGGTGCCTGTGCCGAAGCCGCCCGTCGCGGCGGTGCCTGTGCCGAAGCCGGTTCCAGCCGACGTCTGTCCGAGTCCGAACATGCCCTTACAACTACCACACTATAGCGTGGGAGGAAATCAAAGAGAAAGTGGCGGAGCGTGGGCTCGGGGCGAAAAGAGACACAGAAGGCGGCGCCAGAGTTGTGCAGCCCGGCACTGCTTCAACCCCTCAGCA
>NW_021704230.1:11095-15801 GCF_003719485.1 Trypanosoma conorhini | reverse complement strand
GGTGCCTGTGCCGAAGCCGCCCGTCGCGGCGGTGCCTGTGCCGAAGCCGCCCGTCGCGGCGGTGCCTGTGCCGAAGCCGCCCGTCGCGGCGGTGCCTGTGCCGAAGCCGCCCGTCGCGGCGGTGCCTGTGCCGAAGCCGCCCGTCGCGGCGGTGCCTGTGCCGAAGCCGCCCGTCGCGGCGGTGCCTGTGCCGAAGCCGCCCGTCGCGGCGGTGCTTGTGCCGAAGCCGGTTCCAGCCGACGTCTGTCCGAGTCCGAACATGCCCTTACAACTACCACACTATAGCGTGGGAGGAAATCAAAGAGAAAGTGGCGGAGCGTGGGCTCGGGGCGAAAAGAGACACAGAAGGCGGCGCCAGAGTTGTGCAGCCCGGCACTGCTTCAACCCCTCAGCAGAGCAGAAAAAAAAACAGCAAGGGGGCACAGCGTCATCACGGCCGAAGTACAAAAAAAAAGGAACAAGGCAGAAAAGCACATGTACGGTCGCTCGGGTCACGCCACGACCGGGACAGAGTCCAGTCGGTGCTATCATATTCCAAAACAAGATAAGGTCAAAGACCGTCCTGCAACGCACACCCACAGTTGCAAGGCAGCAGACCCACTGAGTCGCGCAATGCCGCTTCTAAAAATAGCCGCAGGCGTTCCATTCATCACGGTACGCCAAAGCCTTTTTTACGCGATCCTCGCGGTAGGGCAACGTCGTTGCGAGCGCCTTTGCGCGGATCCGCCCGCAGCCCACGGTATTCACAACTTGAGGCCGCATTTTCACGCCACACGCATTCCGTGTCGCGACGGATGTGAGCTGCGGCTGCCGCACATGGCCCACCCCAGCAGGCAAGGCGGGCGTGTCCTCTAGGCTTGTGCAGAATTCGCATTGCCATCGAGGGACAAAATTAGGAAGCGTCTTACCCACCAAACGGCTCCCGCTGTGACGGATGCAGCGCGGATGCCTATCGCACCTTGTGCCAGTGTTGCCCCCACGGCCCCCAAGCAGCCTTTTCTCCCCATCTCTCGCCTCAAGCCTCTGCTGCGGGGTTTTCCGCCAACGCGGCGGCAGTGCTGTCCCGCCCGCCCTGCATTGGCTCAGCACACTTCGCTGCAGCCGCTCACGGCAGAGGAAGCTACGAATCTCCCAGGGCACGCCGTCGCCTTCTTCGCCGGCAACAGGACGCCAAGCAATACCGAGGAGTTTTTCCACGGCCTCTAAGTGCCCCCTGTAAGAGTCGCGCCGCGCGGGCGACAAGATGGGCCCGTCCCAAACCCTTCCAGGCGAAGGCGGTGCCGCCTTCGCGTTACGGCTCAATGCAACGGGCGCAGGACACAACGAATGCCCTCGGCGCGCCAGCGGAATTTCGATGTCACACTGCGATGACGATGGCGACGACGGCGGCGGCGACGACGATGGTGACGACGATGGCGACGACGACGACGACGATGGTGACACGGGAGGGGCGGCATTTCGCGTCTGCTGTCCTTCGGAGTCGCCGAGGGCCACCCGCAGCGGCGTGAGGTGCGGCCTCTCGCTTTCGGTGGGGGTCCCCCGCGTGCTCGCCCGCCGCCGCTGCGCCGCCGCCCGGCCGCGGGGAGTGGAGGCGGCGGACGAGGGGCTCGTCGAGCACGCGGGGGAGCCGCCGCCCACAATGTCGCTGATGCGCCCCTCGTCAAATCCCAGCGCGGCAAGCGTCTCCCGGACGATGCTCACATCCACGTTGGCGTCGCGCAGGACGGACTCCAGGTGGTCGACGTAGGCGTCCTCAAGCGACTGCAGCATGCCCCCGGTGCTGGCGCCCCCAGACCAAACCATCCTGCGCGCGAAGGGAGGCGGCAGAGAGAGGGAGGAAACAAGGAGAGGCAAATACAAAAAAGGCAACAAGACAAAAAAATGAGGGAGAGAAGAGGAGGAAGTAACCGACCCCTTCGTGCGACACTCCCCACACCAGTCAGTGGGGAAGAAAAAGGAAGGGAGGGAGACGGAGAGAGAGAGAGATGGACCGGCCCGCAGACACGCACCCACAACATGTAAGCGTCAGACGCCAACCGCACGCACGACACGCTTCAAATGCCTCGCTCACTGTCCCTCGCAGCCTCCGCCGCCTTTAGCGCGTCCTCGACCAGCGACACATCCCGGGCAACTTTTTGCGTTTCGTGCAAGAGCTTCTCCAGACCCTTGACGGCGGCTACAATGCCCGCCATCCCTTCCAGCACGCCGTTTGCGGAAGCCATTGCCTCACGCAGCTGCTCCTCAAGAAAAATGGTGCCTTGAAGGAGGGCCGTGCTGCACTGCAGTGTCGCCCGACCGGCCTGAACTGCATGTCCCTCGTAGGACGCGACGAGAGCCCCAAATTCGTGCGCCAGACGAGCAGCGGTGACTTCCAACCTCGTCACCTCAAACTCGAGCGGTGCGACGACAGACGACGACGACGGCTGGCACGGCACCGCTGCGTCGTGGTGCGTCGTGGTTTGCCACCCCCCACAACCCCCCGCACCCGGCATCGCTATAAAGAAGAAAATCAAGCAGGAGAAGAGCAAGAGCAAACATGCGTCGTACAGCAAGCAAATTACAAGCTGAGAAGCAGATAAACCCGTCCGCCGCCACGATGCACACACACACACGCGCGTCCGAGGGAACTTGCTGTTATGTTAGTAACGATCACAGGAAGATTCCGCCTCTTTCTGTGCGCTATCACGCACCTTCTGCGTCACGGGACAGCGCCGCTCCTCCTCTTACTTTCTTCCGGCCCCTCTGGGTTTGCCGCCCCTCCGCAGTCTACCCGTCTCCTCCCACAGCGGCTTCGTGTTGTCGTCGCGGCGCCACGCCCTACCCCTCCTTCCTCCCGCCTTCGTCAGCGGCGGCGGCATCCTCCTCGTCGCTCGCAGTCTCCCATTCATTTTGGCTGTCTCCCTCCTCCGACTCCGAGCGCCGCTGCACGCCGGGGGTGGCCATAGCCCCGTTGGGGCGCGGCGGCCCCGCGACCCCCGTGCGCAGTGACGGCTTCGAGGAAGTCGCCTTCTCCCCAACGCTCGCTGCCAGCTGACGGAGCTTGTCAAGCAGCATCCGCTCGAAGCGGGCTTTTTCCTCCACGTCGTCGGAGTCCTCTTCCTCCTCAAACTCCCCATCTTCGTCGTCGTCGCCGTCGTCGTCGTCGAAGAGCATCTCGCGGTCGAGTCCCATCCTGCGCAGGTTCTCCCTCTCCACGGCCCCCATGCGGTACTCCAGTCGGCTGCCGTACCCAGCCTCATCGTCCCCGTCAAGGTACTCCATGAAGTCGGCGTCGTCGTCGTCGTCGTCGTCGTCGCCCCCCCAACCCGCCTCAAAGCGCTCCTCCACGGCGTCGTCGTTGGGTGCACGAAGGCGCCGATCCAACTCCCCCTCGCGCAAGAAGAAGTCGTTGTAGGCCTCATTGATTTTATTCATCTGTTGGGCGACGCGCTCGTTGTAGCCGCCCGTGTTCGCCCATGGGAAGCCATTGCTGGGCGCCCCCGCCTGGCGCAGGGCGATGCGGCGCTCACGCAGCTTCTCGCGCTCGTTCGAGACGTCGAAGTACTCCACCAGCCTTGCCAGGACCTCCTCACACTCGCCGGGGTCGATGCTCTTACCCTGCGCCTGCGCTTTCAGCAGCTCGCTATGGACCACCATCTGCACCAGGCCGTCGCGGGCCTCCTTTTCCAGCTCCGTCGCGATGCGGTAGTTCAGGGACACGTTCGTCTCCTCGTCCGAGCCGGAGGCCTCCTCGGCCTCCTCCTCCTCCTCGTCCCCTGCGCCACGCAGCTGCGACATGAGCTTCCGCGCCACCCGCAGGGCCTCCTCACGCTCGGCTATCTGGACGGGGCCGGCGCCCCCTGCGTCCTTCACGGCGTCGGGGGCCCTCGCAGCCACCGCCGCCTTCGCTGGGAACACCACGCCGGGGTCAAAGAGCGGGGACTCCGCAACGTCGTCAAATATTCCGTCGTCTCCCGTCGGCCCACACCGCCGCTTCCACCACGTGTGAACGACCCACGCAACGAACGCGGAGCTCAGAGCGGCGACGGCGTAGATAGCGCCACGACGCGCGCCCGCACTCTGCGGAACCGTCGCAAACATGTGGGGGGGTTGAAATGCAGACTTCGCCATTGCGCCGCTGCCGCTTGCTTATATTGCTTCGCTTGCGCTTTGCGATACGTGGGCGGCCTGCAGCCAGCGTGCTTCTGCCGCCGCAGGAGGAGCAGAGGGAGGAAACCGCCGAGCCCAATGAGCGAAAGAAGGCAAGACGCAACGGTGTGCACTCCCACACACACGCACAAGCAGGCAGCAAAAGTGGAATGTGGGGAGGGAAAGGGGAGCGCGGTGGGGCCTCCTTCGCCAGATTCCACTGCCCGTGCTGCTCGCCGGGGGCACCACGACCCGTCAGGCGCGTATGAGGCGGCCCGCCAGCCGTTGCCAGCAACACACCGACGGCCACTGGTTGCAAAGAAGAAAAATGTTCAAGAAAGAAAAAAAGAGGTGAGATGAGGAGGGGGGGGGAAAGAGAAGAGAAAGTCCCTGCACCGGTGGTGACCGGGCACCGCCAAAAAAAAACAATAATAATAAAACTGCGGAGCTTCTCTCTCCCTCTCGCTGGCTGCGCCACCCACTCCCAGTGGCGGTGCGTAACTGGCGAGAAGGTGGAAATAACGGATAGCAAAAGCCTCAGTGTTTATTTTAATTTGCTCCCTTCCGTATCCCTCCCT
>NW_021704230.1:9658-10864 GCF_003719485.1 Trypanosoma conorhini | reverse complement strand
ATCTCTTTCCTTCTTTTGTTTTGTTTTTTCTTACTCGCCTCCTCCTTGCCGTTATCAATACTTTAGCAGAATAAAGAATAACCACGTCGCAGGCCAGTGGTTGCTCCTTACTTCAGCAAATAGGCCAGCAGAGCCACCAAAAGCAGCAAAAACGCCAGTACAAAGTTCAGCAGCCGCTCCTTCTGCGCTTGCAGCTTCTCCTCGGGCAGCGGGGTCACGGCGACCATCGGCGGCGCCCCGTGGCCACGGTCCGTCCCCTCAGTAGCAGCGGCGGGAGTCGCCGCCATCGCATGCGGACGCGGACGCGGAGCTCGCTGGGCACCGCTGCCAGCTCCACCTCTGCCGCGGTAGGCCCCACGCCCTCGCCCACCGCTGCCTGTACCGCGCCCGCGTCCGCCCCTGCCGCTGCCTCGAGAGGTGCCTCCGCGGCCCCCTCTCCCGCCGACCGGCCTTGGTGCCCGTGGACGCAGGTTCGGTATCACGGCAAGCGGCTTCGCCGGCTCCCGCGGAACCTCCGTGTACACCTTCCCTCGGTTGTAGTGCAGAAAGCCACACGTCACAACAACGTGAGACCGCTTACTCCTGCACCAACGCCCACAAGAGTCCGGAGCGGCCTTCAACCGCTTTAGCGCGACGTTGTCGTGCAGCTCGTTCTCAAAATAGCCGACACGCAGCTGTGGGCTGCCCACGAAAAGGACACCTGATAAAAGGTGCAACGCGGAGCACACGGAGGCGTCGTGTCCATCGTCGGCAGCGGCGCAAAACGTCGCCGCCGACGCCAACGCCGGATTTTTAAGGACGGCAACCCTCGCCGGGTTGTCCACCATCATGTTGACCCGCACATAGCGGTCCCCCACCAACAGGGCACGGTTGGTCAAGTGCAGAAACCGGCACTCCATAACGTCGTGCGCCATCAGCAGCGAACACATCATAAGCGTGGCCTTGGGATTCCTACGAAGCTTCTTTTGCGCCGCCATCAACCCTGCGTTTTTTACCAGGGCGGTCGCGGCGTAATTTCTGCCCTGAATGCAAAGCACCTCCTTCTTGGGCTTGGGGTCCTTGTCCTCGTTACTAGGCGGGTCGAGGCCATACTCCTCCTCCGGCTCCTCCTCATTCTCTTCGCCCTCCCCATACTCCTCCTCCTCATACTCCTCCTCCGCCTCGTATTCCTCCTCTTCGAACGGCTCCGCACCGCTGGCGGCGTCC
>NW_021704230.1:0-9633 GCF_003719485.1 Trypanosoma conorhini | reverse complement strand
CACGGTTGGTCAAGTGCAGAAACCGGCACTCCATAACGTCGTGCGCCATCAGCAGCGAACACATCATAAGCGTGGCCTTGGGATTCCTACGAAGCTTCTTTTGCGCCGCCATCAACCCTGCGTTTTTTACCAGGGCGGTCGCGGCGTAATTTCTGCCCTGAATGCAAAGCACCTCCTTCTTGGGCTTGGGGTCCTTGTCCTCGTTACTAGGCGGGTCGAGGCCATACTCCTCCTCCGGCTCCTCCTCATTCTCTTCGCCCTCCCCATACTCCTCCTCCTCATACTCCTCCTCCGCCTCGTATTCCTCCTCTTCGAACGGCTCCGCACCGCTGGCGGCGTCCGCCTCCTCTTCCTCCTCTTCCTGCGACTGCTGCTGCGGTCCCGTCAACTGGACCTTTGCGCCGTCTCCGCCGCACGCGAGGGCGCCGTCGACGCCATCCGCACGCGCCGCCACAGACGAGGACGGCAAATGCGCTGCTGCATCATTGTCAACTGGCAAAGCAGCCTCCCCCTCCGCGACGTTTTGCATCTTGACTCTTCGGGGGGTGCTTCGCAATGGGTAGAGGAGAAGAGGAAATCAGTTTGCGTGAATCAGTCGAGGGCAGGTCCGGGAAACAACATGGCCCCTGCCGTCTCTCTTTTTGCGCTTGCCCCTGCCACAGTCGGCAGCAGCTGAACCATTATTATCTCTCCTCCCCCTCTTCCCCACCTGTGCCGAGAGCCCTGCCTATCCCGACTCCTCGCACTTTCTCCCCTCCGTCACTTTTTCTTCTTTTTCTTTTTCGTTTTTTTTATTTTATCTTTTTTTTTCCTGGGTGGCCTCTACAGTTATTCTCGTCGTGTCAAGGATTCAGCACAAAGCCGTTGCAAAGAAGCGTGCACGCGGTTGTGAGGAGGCCCAAAACGTGCCACATTTTGCCGCCGTCGCTCTGCAGCAACGCGTAGGCCCCGACGAGACAAGAAGTAAGGCACAACCCCCACGTCGTTGGGTGCGTGGGGAGCAGCCAGAGGAGGCCCCTGAAGACACACGAAACCGAGGACAAGAGCAGGCCCAGGGCGTAGGCGACGGAGAGGGACAAGGCGGCGCACCATGCCGGGTACAGCAAGCAGCGCTCAGAGAGTGGCCCAGCCAGGGAACGCCAGTCAAAGGCACTGCGTAGCTCCTGCTGAAGCGCTGAAACCAGCGAGGGGAGGCTGCCCACCGCACCACCCGCGACTCCCTCAGCAACGCCCCCCAGAGGGGACGCGAAAGATGATGTCGTCACGACCGTGATAAGACGACTCGTGAGACAAAACCAAAGGCAACTGAAAACGCCAACGAGAATAGGAACAGTAACAAGCGGCAATGGCACATGCCACGCTCTCCCCCACCACATTTGTCTCCACGCGTACACCAGCCACCCCGCCAAAACGCCACCATGCAGGGGCAGGGCGCGGATTAGCGTGGCCGTAAACAGTTGCCTCGCCTCAGAAGGCTTTCCGGTGATCCACGGTATCGGCGGTGCAGTGAGGAGGAACGGCGGGTGGTGTAGCCACATGCCGCCAAACGAAACCACGGCAAAGTTGACAAGCGTCAAAAGCGCCACTAGACGCAAAGCTCCCCGATGCGAGAGGGGCTCAAAGAAGCCAGTAAAGGGGGCTATGACAACGCACGGTGCAATGAAGAAGAGTAGCAGAGCCGTGACCGGTAAGGAGGGGATGGCGTTAGCCTCAGGCCTCCCAAACGGCACCGCCTGTGTGTCGTGGAGGACAAATAGCAGGTGGTAGTAGAGGGCCATCGTCAGGCCAATCGGGGCGACAAACCACGTCGACTGCAACGACTCACTGTACTCTACATGGCTGATGTAGCGTTGAAAATCCTTGCTGCGTGAGAGGTCCCGCACGCAATTACCCGTGTGGCGTCGCGACTCCACGCTGTGGAACTGGTGTGACGGAATCCGCTCGCAGCTGGGCATCTATCCCTCGTCTCTAACGTCAACGACAGCAATGCCGCCTCGACCACGCACTGGCCTCGGAGCGAAAAGGGGTGAAGAGGGAGAAGGGCGAGTGCCGTGAAAATGCTCGCAGCTGCGTCACAGAGGGAAAAACCTCCTATACGTCAATGCACGGGAGAGAGAGAGAGAGGCAGGCAGGCAGGCAGAAGCAAATGAAAACAAAAACAAAAGAAAAAAACGCATGTTGACCCCAACCTCAATTCCTTTCTTTATTACCTTTTTTTTTGTTGTCGCTCTCTCCCTCTCACTCTCTCAGTCTGTCTCTCTTTGTGCGTGTCTTTTGGGGCAAGCGACAGCAACTAGTTTCGGCTGTTTGTCAACTCTCTTTTTTTTTTCCTCTCTCCCACTGTGAGCTTTTTTCACCCCTCCTTCTTTTTCGTGTTGTTCTGTTGTTAATGCCGTTTGTGTTTCCCTCTGTGCTTCGCATTTTCGCTTCTCATGCGTTGCCGCGGTTCCCCGCAGAGCAGGGGTGCCAGCTTCCGCTAAGCGCAGATCTGCGTGCACCCGCACGTTGCTTGGCGCTGTCGTATTGCGCCGTGCTCTGTCAAAGTCGGTGGCGCCTCCCAAAGCCAAGCGGGATTAATTCTATGCAAGACGGCACGGGGGACGGCAGGGCGTTAAGCAAAGGCGCAGAGTTGGCGGGCGCGGAGGCGGAGGCGGAGGCGGGGAGAAAATGGGGGACAAAGGCGTAGCAGCCCCTTTCGCCTCATTGGCCTCGTCTCTACGGCGGGGGATCGGCAGCTTCTCCTTGGCTCCAGCTTGGTCCATTTATCGCCATCCTCCGACCGCGGCCCCCGCGCACTCTCTTCCCCCTCAGCCGCCCCTCACTGCGGCCGCACTGCCCCTGGCCCTACTTGGCCCTTGCCGCCATCTCTCGCTGGTAGCGTTCCTTGTCCTTCTGTGCCAAGGCCTCGTACGGCTTCTTCATCTCCTCTGAGAGCGCCTTCCACGCGGCGCCGGCCGCCTTGGAGGTCTCCGTGACGCTCAGCTCCGGATGCTTCTTTCGGAAGTCGCTCGTGAAAAAGAAGTAGGCAGAGAGGGACCGCTTTGGCGCATCTGCATCCTTGGCCTTTGCCTTTCCGCCACTGCGCTTGTACTCCTCCCCGCCACTCTTCTTGTACTCGCCGAGTTCCCGGTTGAAGCGCTCCTTGTCTTCCTCCGCGAGCTTCTTGTACTTCGCCTTGACGGCCTCCGAGGCCTCCGCCCAGAGTTTGCCCAACTTTTGCAGCACCTCCGTGTTCTTCATCTCCGGGTTCTCCGCCTTTATCTTGTCGCGCTGGTCATTCCCGAAGAGAATGTACGGCGAGAGCGCGGCCTTTGGGTAGTCGTCCGGCTTCTTCTCCTTTTTGCTCTTCTTCACCTCCCTCTCGTCGGCCTTGGCGCTGGCGCCGCGCTTCTTCCCTTTCCCGCCGATGCTGTTCGCCGCCTTCTCCTCCTTCACCGCGTTCTCCAGCTGCTTCTTGAACTCGGGAAGCTGCATGAGCTTCGTCACGATGCCCTCTACGGCGGCCTTGTGCGAGGTAAACTCAATGCGGTACTTCGCCTCCAGGCGCAGACGCAACGTCTTGCTTGTGAGAAAGCTCACACCCTCCTCCCGCATGATGGTTGCGATGACCTCCTCGACGTCCGCCGGGAGAGGACCTGACTTGAGCTCAGAGGACATGGCTGCCGATGCGCGGTGTGTGGGGTGCTCGGTGCGTGGCGCGCGTTACCTCCGTGTTATCCCTCGCTTCTCACCTTCTTGTCTCCGGCGCCCGCGAACGGTGCGGAGTTCGTGGCAACGGCAAAAATGCAGAGGAGAAGGGTAGAAGGGAAGGGAAGGGCGTGGGGGAGGAAACACCAGGAGCAACGCGCGGCAGCCCGGCAGCGGCGGCAGGAGGCGGCGGTAAAACTTGGGGGGCAGGAAACAACAACAACAACACACGCACACATACACACAGAAAAGGGGGGAGGGAAGAGGAGTCAAGCAAAGACGCCACGGGAAGGGCCACAGTGGCGCGGGAGGTGAGGCGCCGTAGAGGCGCGGCGATGGCCCACGCGAGGAAAAAAGGGCAACAAAACCCCCGAGCATCTAAATTATTAAGCCACCGCCGGAGTCGGCCTCAAACTGCGACTTCCGCTCGAATCACTTAATGTCTGTCTTTTCTGTTATTTTCCTCTTATCCCTCGTCTAGGAGGAATCCTGCCCGGCTCGCGGGCCCGCCTGGGCGTGCGGCGCCAACGCCAGCACGACGTGTTCGGGCTGCAAAACGCCGGAGGCCCTTCGGCTACCACACACCCTTCACGCCCAATGGAACTGCAGAGCACCGGACCTCGTCGTACACGCGACAGGGACGGAACTTTCGCGCCAGCCCCTGAAGCTGCTGCTCACCCTCCTGCCAAGCGGAAGCGGTGCTTTTTGTCCCCGGCTCCTCGTTCACGTCCTCCGCCCGCACACTCTCAGAGCGCTCCTGCGTGGGCGTTTTCTCCACATCCATGTCCGCCGAGCCACGCGACGGTGTTGCATTCAGCTCCACTGGCACGGTTGGGACCGGGCTCTCGGTGTCGGTGAAGAAGAGCACCTTCTCCAGGTAGCTCCATCGATGCGGGGAGGCAGTCGCGCTAGTTAGGGCGGCCAGGAAGCTCTGTATGCTGTAAGCGACTAGCCGCGACACGAAGCCTGCGCCACTCCGTCCGAAGAAGCTCACAAGGTCATCCGCGTCTTCCGCCCCAGCAAAGGCGCGCCCTCCACTTTCCTCGCCTACTTCCTCAAAAAAAACCGATGTGCAGTCCACTGTGGGAACGGCCGCTTCAAGACGTTCTAGCACCTGCGCAATCTCACTAAAATAAAGTTGCTCAGGCTCACTTATTCCAATCTCACTTGAAGACTTTCCGTGGAGCCTCTCTCGCTCTCTCTTAAGTTCTTCTCTAATGCCATCTACGTAGCGTGTTTGAATGAGGCGATCGCACTCCTTCAGCGGCGTAGGGTCACTATTCGCCTCAGTGAGGGCAGCGCCCAGGGCAAGGATGCTGTGTACGGTGTGATGCTGCAGCAGCAATGCCAGGCGACCGTGCGCGTCGCTCAGCGCTGGCACGCGCCCTCCAGGAAGAGCAGCTGCTGTAGCCTGCTGCAGTGAAGCATGCGGCTGCCCCACGGAGAGCGTGTCCAAGAACTCCGTCTGGCACTCGGCCTCTGCGGTGGTCATCCTTCGCGTTAAGGCGCCCACCCCGCCGCGATCCCAGTCCACGGTGTTGGGGATCCGGAGCATGTGTCGCAGGACGCGTCGGCGCGGGGCATCCGCGGCGCAGTTGAGGCACTGTGACCCTTTTCCTGCGGGGCCTTCACCCACCGCAGCGGCGGTCGTCGCCAAACGAGAAGGGGTGCTCTGTGGCTGCCGATCTTCCTTCAGCTGCCTCTCTAGCAGTGAGCGCAGGCGCAGCAGAAACACGGCGCTCTGCGTGGGGAAATCGTTTCCCTCCTCCCCGGCGTCCAGCTGCGGCCTCGCCGCATCCATCAGGCGAAGCATGGACTCCGCCGCGCCCAGCTGCCCCGCCAGCGGCGGGGCGGGAGGCAAGCCGGCACGCGTGCCGCACGACAAGGCCAAGTAGCGCGACACGAGGCAGCAGAGGTCATCTAAGAAGCCGCCGACGACGTGCTCGTCGGCACGCTCTCCCCCGACCATGGCCCCGGCCCCACCACCACCCGCAGCTCCTTGTCGCAAGAAGAGAAAGGCAAAAAGAAAAAGAAAAAAGCGGGGGGGGGAGAAAAAACAAAACAAAAATGACAAACGCAGGAAGTGTCGGAGGAGTGAAGAAGGAACGAAAAGAGGAAAAGCGGCTGAACTTCATCCTGGAGTCTAGCGTCAGCCAGTTGCCACTCATAAGAGGCGTTTCTGTTAAAGGGGCGATCAGCCCTCCCGCAGGCGTTTCACGCCTGACTCACGCTCGCGGCGAAGGTCTCTGCGGCGCCGCTCCCCCGGGTCTGCGCTAAAAGACTGCCGCTTGGCGTAGAAGGCCTGCACCACTCGCCCGTAGAACCGACGCTCATTCAGTTCCCGGCGAGCGCTGGTGGCGGTGGCAACGTCCGTGAAGACCACAAACGCCTGGCCGTACACGTCGCTGCTCTTGCGATACGATACCTCCAGCACGGGGCCAAATTGAGTGCAGTACAGATAGAGCGCCCGGCGCATCTCCTCTGCCGAGACTTTGTCCGGCAGACCACGTATGTAGAGCGTCTGCTTCGGCTCTCCCATTGGACTAGTTGTGTGTGTGTGTGTGTGGGTGGGTGGGTAGGTGGCTCCTCTGAAAAAAAAGTGCAAAAAACGGCAGAGAGAAAAGTGAGCTCTCGTTGGTTGTGTGCGGGAGACGCACAGAAGGTGGAGAACGACATGCTCTCGTTTTTTTTGTTGTTGTTTTGGTTTTGGCTTCTGCTCGCGGCCTTCGCTGCCGCCTGGGGGTAGGGAAAGCGTCAACGGACAAAAAAGCAACAACAAAAACCACGCAAGGCGACAAGAAAAAAAAACATATATAAAGAACAAAAGACTGATAACAAATAGAGAGAGGAAGGGAGAAGAATAATAAAACACGCACACACACACACACACTCACACGCGGGTAGCAAACTCGTGGGGCGGGGCTACACGGGCTCAAGCTGGTGCACGAGTCTCCCGTCGACCCAAGTCTGCGCGATGTTCGCGGGGGTCGCGTTGTAAACAATCTTCTGAAAAACGTCCTCCAACGAGTCGTGGCCTTCGAAGACCTTCACGTTGCCGCTCCGCGCCTCCACATCAACCACCAGGGCGTCAAACGCGTAGCCCGGCTCAAAGCTGCCGACCTTCAAGTCCAGCGCCGCGCCGCCGCCCGCCGTGGCCAGCCAAAAGGCCTCGATAATATTTATTCTGGCCTCCTTCCAGTTGCTCCGCTCAGCCGCCGCCTTGTTGGGGTCAACGCCGTCCTCCAATACGCACGAGGCCGCAACAGCGTGGCGGCAAGTGTCGAAGAGTGAAGGACTGTGTCCACCCGCCAAGTCGGTGCCGAGGCCAACACGAAGGTTCTTGTCCAGTGCCCTCTTAAGGGGAAATACGGCGTTGGCAAAGTAAAAATTTGACAACGGACAGTGCGCCACGGCGGCCCCTCTGCTGAGCAGAAGATCCATGGCTTCCTCTGACAAGAAGTTTGAGTGCGCCAAAACGGTGCGTCTTGTTAGCAGCCCAAACTCATCCAATACAAAGGCGTCGTGCTTCTTGAAACGCTCAATGACGTGATTGTGCTCCCAGTCACTCTCCGAACAGTGCGTCTGTACGTGGCAATTGTACCTCGCCACAAGCTTTCCGAGGCCACGAAGAGCCTCTGTGCTGCATGCTGGGAGAAATCGAGGACAAATTGAGGGAAGCACCACGCCGCGCTCATTTCCCCTTAGCGCCCGAACAGACTCCACAAAGGCGGCGCTCTTAGCAACGGAATCCACGGCACCCTCATCGCGGTAAAAATCTGGGCATGCCTCTGGGATATCCATTGACACACGTCCAACCACTGCCCGCTGCCCCCTCCGCAAACAAACCTTGGCAAGTGCCACACTGGACTCCAGGTGAATTGTGGCAAAATACATGGCGGTGGTGGTGCCGTTTGCCAGCAGTGTTTCCACCAGAGACGTGTATACCTTCTCCGCATACCCCGCATCCTTGTAGGCGGCCTCCAGCGGAAACGTTCTCTCCTGCAGCCAGTCCTTAAGCGGGAGGTGCAGTGCCTTTCCAGTCTGGGGCCACTGAGGCGCATGCACGTGCAGGTCGATGAGCCCAGGGAGCAAGTACTGGTGCCGGCGCAGCGGCCGCAGCTTGTTAGCCTCCCTCGCCTCCTGCATCACCCTGTCGTAGTCGGCGTCCGACGGCCGCAGAATGCGCTCAATAACCCCGTCAGCGTCACGCACGGCGATCAAGACATCCTGCAGGACCTCTAGCCGCTTCCGCTCCGGCACGTGGAAGGCGGTTCCGCAAAACACAGGCATCGCAGAAAGTATAGCAAACGCCTCGACGGAATAAGGAGGGAATAGATATGGCGGAAGCGCGGCGATCAGCAACGTCAGGAGCTTCGCTTCATCGCCATTGGAAAGGCGGGAAACGGCAACACACACCGAGAAAAAGAAGAAACAAGAGAAATAAAATAAAAGAAAGAAAAGGCGGAGGAGCAAAGGGCGCAAGACACAAAAACGAAAAGTCACGCGGCACACGGAAACCGTTCCTCATTTATTTATTTATTTTTTGCTTTCACGACAACCGTGGCGAGAAGGGGCAAAATGCACAACAAAAAAGCAAAACACACACACACACACTTACACACACATCTCCTGCGCCCATTCTTGCTTTTGCCCGTCCTTAAGCTACGGCGACGCCTATGCGCCCCAGTGCCTGGAATTCGCTGTCATTGACGCCATTCACCAAGCACGCGAAACGCGTCCCCGTAAGACGCAAACCGTACAGTGGGCACTCAAGGGCGTCAAACGGACAAAGGGGGAGATGAGGCCTGGAAAGCTCAAAACCGTCGCCCACTCCGAATCGCAGCCCTGAGAAGGAGAAAGGCATAACACCAAGTCGAGTGGCAAGGAACTAGAACGCACACCCGCGTACCTTTGCACACCGTCGGGCTTGTCCTTTTCTCAGCCTCTGCAGAACACTTCACAATATGAGCCCTGGCGAAGCCGACCACCGTGCCCCGGCGCCAGAGCCCACTGTCCCGCAAAAAGGGTCGAGTAGAAAGCAAGAGAGTCGGTAATCCGTCCGCTGGGCTTCATACGTGCACAAGGGTGGCGGCAGGTGAGAGAATAGGACGTTGGCGTGTTCAGGGGGTCTAAAGCAAGAAGGAGTTTCTTTCCTGCCTGGCCGCTGCGCGTGCCGATGCCGCTTCCGCCGTGGCTGAACTAACGGAAGCTCCTCTCCAGGTGGTGCGTAGGGAAAGTTCCCGCATCTAAAGGCAAAGACAACGGAATTTGCACCCAACAAATGAGACATGCTGCTGCTATACTTGCAGGGGTAGAACGGTTATGCGCTTGAAGGCCGGAGCATACACGTCTAAGAAACTCGCCGGTTACACGTTGAACACATTCTACAGAGAGAAAAAAATAGCAACGATAAAAACTTGACGAAGGAAGAAGAGCTGATGCTGTCAAAGTATTGAAATGTTTTACTGCTCCCCCCCCCCCCCACCAGACAACGACAACGACAACGAATTGTCGGCGCCTCTGGCGCAGCCGGCCACCTCAACGTGGTGCCAGAGTCTAGTACTCTCTATTAGGGAGGAAGCTAAGCGCCTGCTACTCGCCTGTCTTGTGTGGGCGCGTAGCAGACGCATAGCTGCAGGGCCGGAAGGGCACGAGATGGAGCCCTGTGTGGGGCTGCCCGAGGAGCGGAGTTTTTTCCCGCTGCCCACTTCCATCGGCGCTTGCCAGCGCTGTGTTTGTCGTCTGCGAACTGTATGCGACGCGCAACGACAAAAATTACTGCTAAGTGGGGATGTTGAGCAGAACCCCGGCCCCTTAGCAGTACTCCAAATGAACGTCTCCGCCCTCTCGCAAGTGAAACTCGCCACTCTGATGGCGTACGGCGCGGACATCATAGCCGTCCAGGAGACCTGGAGGTCGCCGGAGCAGCTTGCCACGTACAACACT
>NW_021704237.1:0-34032 GCF_003719485.1 Trypanosoma conorhini | reverse complement strand
TGCCCCTGGCAGGGGCCGGCCGGGCGCCACCGGGAGCGAGGCCCGCCCCGCCACGCCCGCACTCTCCCCGCCCGGCCGCGAGGCGGAAACGCGGCGGCGAAGGAATCGGCCCCTCCCCCTCCTATGGGGAGCGGTTGCGCGCCGCGCGTTCAAGGCAAAGCGCCGGCACGTAGGCGCGGCTCCAGGCGAAGGACGACGCCCCAGCCACCCCCGCACCGGGCGGCGGGGACGACGCGCGACGCGCCTTTGGAGCCGCACGGCGGGCAGCGAGGGCTCTCCACCGCAGGACTCTTCCCTCCCAGCCTCGCTGGCTTCTTCCTTCGCCACCTCCGCACCGGGCGGCGCCCACGGCGAGGCGCCACGACACCCTTCGACGGGGCGCCCCCGGCCTCTTCCGCGCCGTGCCAGCCACAACCGGACGCCCGGCGCACTTCCGGCCGAGCGGAAGCGCGTAACTACCTTCCCTCCTGCGAAGCCCGGCCAGCCGCCCGAGCAGCTCGAGGCGCACCTCCGCCACTGCGTGCGCCGCCGCACGACTCCCCCGCGCGGCAGTGGGCCCGCGCGGGCCGTGACGACGGACTCGGCATAGAACAAGCAGCGGCGGGCACATGCAGCGGCGGCACGCACCGCCAGCGAAGCTCCGGGCGCGGCCGACCCGGAATCCGCCCCCCTGGAGGTCAACGCTCCCCGCCGCCCCGCGCCGGCTGGGCCGCGCACAGAACGCCGCAAAACTCACCAAGGCGTGGCGCACAGACATGCCTCGGCACGCCCACACTTTGCCGGAGTCCCCCACCCCAGCGGCAACGAGCCGCGCACGGTGAGGGGAGGCGACAGAACTCTGTGGACGCCCCGACTGGGCCGTAGGCAACCGCACACACCGACGCCGTTGCGGCCACTTCTCGCGAGAGCAGCCCGCCGCTACTCCCCCCGCCCCTTTACCGCGCCAGTGATCGACTCTGCGCACCCGACGCAGACGGCGCCCGCACACACGTCGCCGAAAGTAGAAATTCTCGCAACAGCCACTGCGTTGTCGCCCTTTGCGCCCTGAGCACACCCCACCCCTGCCCGAGCTACCGCGCGACCTCTGCAGCGCGGCCATTCCCGCAACATTAAGCACGGCGCAGCACGGAACACGCGGCGCACACAACCCAGACGCCAACCGGCAGCGCAACAGAGGCGCAAGCAGGCGTGGTGCCCCGGCGCCGCAGCACCAGCCGCCTCCCACGCCAGTTGGGAATGGTCCGCAGGAAACTACCAGGGACCAAATACGGATGCATTCGACGGGATTTTTTATTTGCCGTGAAGCCACACGCACGCAAACGCAGATAAAAAGAGCGGGAAAGCAGACAGATATACACAGATATATATATATATATTCTTCGGCAAACAAAAAAACAAAACTTGGGAATAAACACATTTATGTATGTACAAAGAAGAAGCCCCAAAAAAAACGGATGAGGAGTTACAGAGAGGCACAGAGGGCAGTATAGAACAATCCACTTAAACACTTGTTTACTTTTTCTGCATTTGTTTGTTTGTTTATTTGCCCGTTGTTGCTTATCCAGGAATATTTTTTTTGTACGGGCTGCAAGGGAAAGTTTTATGCTTGGTCCCCACAAGGACCACACCACCACACACGCACAAATACACCGACAGTGAACTGCTCCGTCATCCAAAGAAAGAGCATGGATCCAGAGGAATTTACGCTTGCGCCAAAAAAAGTTCTTAATGAATTCTACCGCCTCTTGGGCAGTATCGGCAAAGCAAAGCGTATCGACGTCTTCCCTTGAGACCGTGCCAAACTCCAAAAGTGCCTCCCAGTTAACGACCGTCTTCCAGAACTTGCTGCAGAATAGAACGATGGGGAGTTCCGGAATCTTCCCTGTTTGACGCAGGGTGAGCAACTCGAAGAGTTCGTCCAGCGTTCCAAGCCCACCTGGTGCAACAACAATGGCGCGACAGGAGTACATCATCCAAAACTTGCGTGTAAAGAAGTAGTGAAACTCAAATGCGAGGTCCTGAGTGATGTATCGGTTAAGGCCCTTCTCGAAGGGGAGGGAAATGCCCATTCCCATCGTTGCGGAACCCTCCACGGACGCCGCCCCCTTGTTCGCGGCCTCCATGAAGCCAGGGCCACCGCCGGTTGTGACTACAAGGTCGAGGAAGTCATCCCCCGAAGGCGGGCTGGAGAGGTCCTTGTTCACCTCACTTAGGGTCGGGCGGAAGTAGTCCGGTATGTGCGTAAACGAGGCGTTGATGAGCTTCCGGTGAGTGACAGCAAATTCGGCAATCAAGCGCGACAACTCCCGCACCTTGTCCACCCACTCACACGTCCACTGCATTCTCTGTAAACGGTGCAGCTCCCGTTCGGCCTTTGCCTTTGCCTCGTCGTTTTGGGCCACAGCGAGGGACGCCTCGTGCTTCTGCATGGTACGTTTGTGCTCCTCCGCCGTCATCGCCCGCGCACTCCCGAAGACGAGCACGGTAGACCGCACCTTGTGCCTCCGCAGCCGGCCCGCGGGCTCTTCAAACTCGCACAGAATGCGAATAAGCCGCCCCTGCGAACTCTGCAGGAAATGCTCGTTATTGTACGACTTCACCGTCGGAACAAACTCACCACCATCGAGGTCCTCCAACTTCTGCGTGTACGGTGCCTCCGTCACTTCCTTTACCCCTTTTTCATGGCGCGAGTTAATTAAGTACAAAGATGTAAATTAGCTATTGCTCAGTACCGCCGCCACCTTCGCCGCTGCAAGGCACACACACACGCACACACACACGGAGAAGGGGGAGGGAAAAAAAAGAAAAAAGAAAGCCACGGTTGTCTAAAAAAAAGAAGTAATAATTTTATTTTGAAAAGGAAAAAACAAAATCCCCCCAAAAGTAAAGGGCAAATCATACGGAGCAGGGAAGTAGGGGCCATAGAACTGCACGTAGAGACGCGCAGGCAGCGGCCCACGTAGTTTCATGTTTAGAAATAGCGAGAGGAGAGGGAGGGGAGGGAAAGAAATACATACAGAGAGAACCACACGGCTTTTACTTCTCACTCGCTTCGTGGCAGCAAAAGTGCATTTCATTCGTACCTCCGATGATTCGTGTTCGGGCCTGACAGCGTCGCCGCGTGGAACTTGCGAAGGGGGCGGAGCCAAAAATGACAAAGAAATCAACAACAATAAAAAAAAAGAAAGAGGAGCTTCACGTCTGAGGTGAACCGCCAGCTCAAAGCGAAAAGAAGCAGAGCGTGGAAGGCCAGAAGGCAAGAACGCCGTAAAATAAACTCGGTAAAGGGCGGGCGAAGCAACGCGAAGAGTGACGCGCGCAGCCCAAGCCGAGAGACGCACTCTGAAGAGGCACCAGCCGCTGCCTCGCGTGGCCCTCGCACACCGCCACTTCTCACCTTGCCACGCACACACCTTCCCGGCACTCCATGCAGCGAGCAGCACCGCGGTACAGGAAGAGGCAACAAGAAAAAAAACAACACACCAGTACAACATAAATATCTATAAACGAAGTAAGGCATCAACAAGTGAGGAACAAAACAAAAAAACAAACAAGGAAAGAAAAAAGACACATAATTACACAACAATCACTACCCCATCTGTACAGGGAGGAGCCCTCTAACCCCTACTCGACCCCGCCTACTCCCTCTACGCTCGGTGGTGCATTTTTCTTTCTATTCCTCCTCCTCTCACCAACGCCACCACAGCCATCCCTCAATGCTGCGCTCGTGTGGGTATGTGTGCTGCCCAGGCGCCGCTCCAGGTAATCTGTGTCCCCCCCGCTCACTAACCCAGGCCACAAATAGGCGCACACGCAGTCCCTAAAGGAACGCAAGTTACTTGTTGGCCCCGCTTTTTTTCCCCCCAGCCCCTTGTTTTTTTTGTTTTTTTTTCTTTCTTGGTAATCTCTGCTGAGCTTATTCGCAGTAACAGCGGGCGCCTACCACTACTTCTGCCGCTACTGCCGCGACCAACTTTTAAAGTGTCTTGGGTGCAGGTCCATAAATTTCGCTGCCGCAGTTGTTTTCCCAATGTGCCGCTGCATCAAGGTATCAGTATTTAAACACCTGTTCTTCTGTGTACCCCAAACTCTTAAGAAGCCCCAGGAGCGGTCCTTGCTCTGGAGCCTTTCCCTCAGCAAATACCTTGTCTCCTGCTAGTTCCGCTAACATAGACGGCGGTCCCGCTACAAGGATCTTTGTGTGCTTTTCGCCGGGCTTTGGCATAAAAGTACGAATCATGGCATCATTGATGCACCCAATACCACCCAACCAGCGATGCGGCACCTCCATAAGTGTGAGGTAGAGATTGAAATTGTTGTAGGTCTTCTGCAGGGTCGAGAGTTCGTTCGCCAGGAGAATGTCACGGCGCTGCTCATTTGCGTACACCAACGAGACATGTGTCCGATCCTTTGGGTTCATCAAAATCGCCTGCAGCAGTTGATACATGGGAGCTACACCTGTCCCACCAGCAAGCATGCCTACGCTCTTCCACATGTTTGGTTTGTAGGCAAATTTCTCAAAGGGCCCTTTGACCAACAGCTCCTCCCCGGGCTGTAACTGAAAGAGAAGTGCACCCATCTTGTCCCTTGGCCGCTTCTTGACGATAATCTCAAAGTGCCCCTTGGTGTTGTTCGCGGTGATGGGGGTGAAGGGCTGCAGCACGTCCTTCCCATCGACGTCTGTCAGCTTGGCGACGATACACGACGCGACAGGCACGGAGAAGGTCGACTCGGCGCTCTCGAGAGCGAAGTAAAGCCGCCGAGTGTCATGCGACTCGTACCGCGATGAAAGCAGTTTGAATGGGTGAAACTCGTCTGGCGTGAAGGTTGACTTGGGGGACGCACACTCCGCTGCAGCCGGCGGGGATGGGCGCTTTGCCCACGCGGCCGCGCTTGACGCAGCGCCCACAAGGCCGCCAGTAACAATACCGGGGGCGAAGGCGGAGACGAAACGCACCATTTGAAACTGCTAGAGTTAAGCAAAAAAAAAAAACGGGCTACCTGCAGACAAGTCAAGGAGACAAGGATAAAGAACCAACAACGACAACAAGAACAAAGGGACTTGAAACGAAACCAATATGAGCCACCTCTCTCCCTCGTCCGCCCCCTCAGATACAAATAGCGACAGCGATGCAAATATCACATATTTAAAAGGGGTAAATGCATGAACAACATACATATATACGTATATGCCATATGCCTACCAGTGTACAGAAGGAAACCCCTTATACGCACCAGTTAACTCCAACGCAGGCTGAAAGTTTTGTCGCAAGCATGTCAGCTCTCCTTGAACAATGCTCGTGCGAGGGTGGCGCGCCGTACCTCCCACCTCTCTTCACGTTGAGTGTCCAGAGTGCTGCTTGTCACCCCTCACACGTCACGTCTGTGCCTAAGAGCCAGAGAAGGCCAGGGCCCTGTGCTTCCGCGGGGAAGACCAAACGGGAACGACGCCTCCCAGCGCCACAGTCGCACACCTCAAGCATAAGATGTATTCGTCTGCACATCTAAACACCACCACATAACCCATCTCCAGCCTGCCTTGGAGTTGCCTCCTTCGGCGCAAAAAAGCCTACTCACCAAAGCTCGCGCCACTTCAGCTTCCCTTCCCGTACTGAAGGAGAGACCAGTTCTCATCAACGCCCGCCACGCGTCAAAGCGGAGCAAATGTGCAACGTGAAAGAGCACTCGGCACCGCCGTGGCTTACCCTCCGCCAGACTGCGGGCTCCTCTCTCAAGCAGGGCGTGCAACCACATCCTTCTTTTTGCTGTTGTCGTTGTTCGATTCCCTTCGCCTCCTCCCCGCCTGCATCCCCTAGCAGCGTCCGTGTTTGGGAAAGGGCAGTGAGGCTCCGAGGAGGCCAGCGCACAGGCAGGCACTGGGATGAAGGACGCCGACTAAAAACAAAAAGAAAACGAACCAAGAGCCTATTGCCTTGAGTAAGAAGGAGAGGAACAGGCGCATGCACGCAAAGCCCGTACAGAACAGATGCACGACATCCAGCCTGCCCGCACTCGGGAAGGGAGTAGGCAAAGTGGGAGGGATAAATAAAAATATATGCTCATGCCGAGAAGCAAACAATGAAACTCGTTGCCTCGCACTCATTTAGAAACAAAAAGATACGACAACATGAAAAAAAAAAAACAATTCCTCAATCCCCTTTGCGCTTGCTGTATTCTATGTTTCCTGTATCCCTTTATTGTACACCCCACCCCACCCCATCCCATCCTTTTTTTTTTGCCCACTCGCTTCTTCCTGCAGAATTTGTGCGTGTGGGGAAGGAGGAGAAGTTTCCCCTTGCACACCAACTCCCTCCCGGTTTACACTTTTATTATCGCATGTTACCCACACTGCACCATAATGTGTGCCTTCGATAAGTTTACTTATACATCAATGTAGATATATAGTGATAGATATAGATAAGACTTGCGTGTGCACGTGTAACCATTTTACTCCGCCGCATATCCCCCCCCTCCCCCCCTCCCACCGCCAAGGCCAGCACCAAAAATTTTTGCTGCTTGCAGTACCTCCTGGGGGAGCGAATGTAAATCTGGTCCGTCCCCCACTCTTCGCGGTAATTCACGTACCGTTGGATGACCTCGCTTTTCGTTTTCTTTTCTCCGTTCTTGTTTTCACGATTGTTATTTTTATGCTTGTCGTTCCGCTTATGCCTCCCCCGCCACGCCGTTCCTGTTGTGCCAATGGAAAATAGTACGACGCTTTTTCTTTTTTCTCTTTCGTTTGTTACTGCTGGTTGCGGTTCGCCTCCCACGGCGGAGGAGCTCCCTACCACCTCCTGCAATCATCCGCAGCCCGCCGTCGGGCGCGGCTGCATTTTGTGTGTACGTAATATGTGCGTCCGTGCGTGTGCGCAAATAAATACATACGTGCACGCCGCAACGGTATCCCTCTTATTTTCATGTTTTTTTTTGTGCGTGTTACCCCACTTACCCCGCCCCTGCGCCTCCGTCCACCCCCCACCTCTTCTACGTCCCTTTACCGCACTGTGCGTGCGTGCGTGTTGTTTGTCGTGGTTGGACCCAGCCGCAGACTCGTCAAGCAAACGTGGCACCGCACGCGCACAGAATAAACAAATAACTACACACACTTATTGTACAAGACAAATGAAAAAAAAAACATGAGAAGTTTTTGCTACGGCCTTTCGCCACTCCCGGGACTTGTGGAAATAACGCGAGGGGCTCAGTAGCCGCGCAGGTGCCGCAGTGTAAGCTGCCACGCCACATCCGCAACATTATCGTGGTACGCCGAGTAAACGCTGAAACGATCTCCCGCACATTCAAGAGCGTCGAGCAGCTCAAGCACGGCGGCGCGATGCATAATGTCGTGCGCGCACCAGTTGTCAAACATGCGCTTGAGCGGGCGAAGCCGCATGGCGTCCGCCTTGGACGCCTCCGCCACGTCGTTAAGCGTCTGTGTATGGTACATGATAAGCTCCATTGCCACGGCCCCCTGGTAGAGAATGCCGGGCCGCTTGCTGAGTATCGCGTCCACGACGTAATCCACATCGGCGCTTGAGGCCAGCATGCGGTCGTTGTTTCCGGACACGCAGGAGCACGCAAGCACGGCGCCCACCACCCGCATCACCGCAATCAACTCGCACACAGTGGAGTTGTTGCCCAGAGGACTCAACGCCAATTGGACGGCCTCGTCGCGCCACCGCGGTGGCGTCGCCGGGGAGAAAGCACCCGCTTCCGCCGCCGCGTCGCGAATCTTGCGAAACAGCACAAACTCAGGGTCCTCTGAGACACGCGCAAACACCAAACACTGCGCCAGTGGGTCGTAGTGCCCGGTGCTTGCGAAGGAGTCCCCGAGTGGGCTGCTGCGTAGCGAGAACGACGGCGACGGTGGCCCCCGTGGACGCATAGATGGTGTCCCGGGCATCGCGTTGCTCGTTCCCGAGCTCACGCTCAACAAGTATGGAAGCAGCCGAAAGCGATTCTGAGCCGCAATGCGCAAGATCTGCCGCTCATCGTCAGGATCATGCAGATTGTTTAGCAGCTGCAGGCTGACAGGGTAACAGCTCTTTACCACCGTCACCATCTGATCCGTCCCTCCGCTTATCGTTAGCTCCCGCAAGAGCACGTTAAAGAGGCCGCACTGCATCATGTTACGCACCTTATCCACGTGCGGCAACGCATCATTGCAGGGGAGGTGGCAGTGGAGAATCATCTGTGCCATGTTTTCAAACATGCGTGGACAATTGTCGTATTCGCCCTTTTCCACATCAAAGCGAATCCACTCCAAGATTGTTGAAAAGAGAGTCCTCGCATCATACGCACCGCCACAATTACTTAGCAAGGCGGAAAGAAGCGATGGCACTTTTTTGCGGTCCTCAAATGAAGACGTCCTGGTAGTTGCAAGGCGCAACCACCAGGTAAGGCATACCACCACGTTTTTCAGCTCCATGCCCCGCAACATGGACACGGCCGCTGTCTCCTCACCGTTGCGAAAAAGGCTCATCAACTGCTCCGTGACATCCTTGATATTTACCGTCGTGTCAGTAAGCGTTGTGTTGCTGAAGCTTCCACATGGAGATCCTGGCCCGTCACTTGCGGCGTGTGCGAGACTCGCGCCGATGTGATGTGGTCGCATATCCGCCTGGGGTTGAACCCCAGAGTCCGGTCCCAAACAAACAGGAGTTAAGGGGCTGTTGAGTTGTAAGGAATCCATACTGCTATTGAAACGATTCTCAGTGCTTCCACTGGCAAGATGCGTAAGGACAAGCTGGCCGTAGGGTTGATGCTGTCCACGAGAGCCCCGCTCCTTCGTTTGAGGCGGAGATTGGATCATATCACTGGTGTTCTTATTATTACTGGTGTTGCCATTACTGTTAATACTGCAGGAGCCGTTGCCATTTCCATCCTCCCTGCTAACATCCTTGCTGTGGCCGCGGGGCTTATGCGTGTTTAATTGATTTTGACTCCCTCCGCTCTGATCCTCCCCAACGAGGTGCTGTAGTGGCGGGGCCCTCACGCTAAGCTCCGGTGGCTTACTCACCGACTTTCGCTCCTGTGGTGAGGCCAGAGAACCTGGAGACGTTGGGGAGACGACACTGGGCTCTTTTTCCTTGAGTGCAGCGATGGCGCTCGCGCCTCTGCCGGCCTTTGGATGCTGCACGTGCCGCTGCACCAACTCCGCTGCCACCCACCCATTCGCCCGGTTCAAGTCACTTAGGTCCATCATCAGGAACACCACCCGCGGTTTGGGGTGCGACAACTCAATGGACTTCGCAATGCCCAGCGCCTGTGCGAGGAGTTTCGGCATTTTCTTCTTCAGCACTGCCCCCGTGTGGCGCAGCAGCGTCTGAAAGACCTCAAACACCGCCTCCTCCTTGGCGGTGGGCTCATCGGGCGAATAGTCCTTCACAAGGATGCGGATGATGTCGTCAATGACGCGCTCTGTAACAAAACCGATCTTGAAGAGTTCCGCGACAAAACGAATGTTGCCAACGAGGCGACCCTTCAATCGACTGCGCTTTCCCTCCACCTCCTCCTCGCTCAACGGTGCCCCCGTCGTGCGGTCGACCAGTTCATCCGCGGAGAGTTGCAAGGGGCGATGAAACTGTTCCTCGCACGACGCAATTAACATGCGACGGAATCGTCGTGAGAAACTTTGGTCGCGCGACTCCGAGTCGCGCTCGCCATCCTTCACGGCGCAGATGTCTTGCGCAAGGCGCGCGTAAAGGCCGCAGTACGCAGGCTCCTGCACGGCCTTTTCAAAGACAATCTTGCAAATCTCCAACAACTCCGCGTCCTCCACCTGCCGCAGCGGGAGCAGCATCAGTTCCTCCATAAGAACATCGTACTTGGCTCGTGTAATGCGACTGAGAATCGACATCACCTTGTGGTGAGTGAGTCGAACAGGTTTCGCACGTGACCTGCCGCCCTTCAGACTGCAGCCGAGCGTCCCACGTTTAGGGCCATCGTCGTGCTCCGTCGCCTCATGCAGTGAGAGCTGAAGGTGGACAGGAACCTTTAGCGACGGAACCCGCAAGTACTGCCGCACCACCCAGCGAAGCACGCCGTACGGTGTGTGGGCCGCATCGCGTCGGGCTGAAAGAAACATTTCCACAGGGTAAACCCTCGTCTTGGTTGCGTCCGCCGTAAAGGCGTGGGAGAAGATGCTCACTTCCGCGCTTAGCCAAGGGAAACTGCTGCTGCTGCTCACAGGGGGCAAAGTGTCAGAGTCAAGCGCGGGTTCCAGACACGCCGACTGCCCTAGCGCTGGCGGCGGCACCAAACGGGGCTCCTTTGGGGTCGATTCTGGAGTTGCACCGCTTCCCGAGTACCACGGCCGTGGCAAGAGCGCCACGGCCCCGTTGGACGGTGGCGCGGTCTTTGTGAAGCGTGCGGGGGGCCGGAACACCGACGGCTCCCACGTCTCCTTTCTCGCAAGACAAAGTGGGCCTGGCGCCACGGTGATCATTTTGGTAGGTGTTATAGGAAAAAAAAAACTGGTAATAATAGAATTAAGATAAAACCCTGCCAATAACTTTGTTTCTTTGCGTTGACGTTATTGTTTCCCACGCGCCCCCTCCTTTTTTTCTTTTCACTTTTCCTTTTTTCTTTTCCGTGCAAAACAAAAAATATATATATATATATTGTGTTTGCTTTGTCTGAGGCGGCGTCCGCGTGGGTTTGTTGGGCGGTGACTGCGGCGGCAATGGAGAGCGTGGGAGAGAAGCGGGTCCAGAGCAAAGGCGCCCGGCGGCGGTTGCCCGCAGAAGCCACAACTGACCAGTGGAGGCGACGCACAAATACGAGAAAAAAAAAACAAGACGGAAAAGTGGGAGGGAAGCGAGATACGAGAGAGAAATCACATCCGACAGGAGGGGAGGGGAGGGGAGGGTGGGGGGAACGCCACGACGGCACCTCCTCCTGCTTGGCCCCTCACGGCACTGGCGGAGGGGAAGCGGACGGCGGCGCCAAGAGTGACTCGGCCCGGCGGAGTGCGAGTTGCAGCTTCTCCTGCAGGTAGGCGACATCTCTGTCGCCGCCGTGCGATGCCGGCGGCTCGCCCTTTTCCACCGCAACGGCGTTCTCGCGGCGTGCGTCCTCCAGGAGGGCGGAGATTTCACTTTCGCTCAACGGCGGAGGCACATCGCGCGACCAAGCAGGGCGTGGCACACCGGCAATTCGCTCCACCCCCGCCGCCGGGCACAACGCCTCCATCCGCAGCGAATCATGCAATTGCGAGAGCCGCGCGTTGATCGAGCGCATTCGAGACCGAAATATTCGTTGCTCACGGGCCTCACGCATATACGCATCGCCAAGCTCGCGAGCTGTTTTCTCTACGTGCGGTTGCTGCCCACTTGCTTGCTGTCCCAGCGGTGACAGGGAAGCCTCCTCGTCGCAATTGCCGCAGTCGCCGTCGTCGGTGGTGGCGCCGTTCTCGTCAGCGCAAAGTGGGCCGCGGACCTCCTGAAACCACCGCAGTCGCTCCTCCAGCGCCGCGAGCCGCTCCGTTGGCATCGCGTAAGGTGACGGCTCTTTTGCAAAATCCGTGCGCAAGATCTCCTCAATCCGTTGGTTCTGCTCCCCGTTGAGACCGACGCCTCGCACCGGTAGCGACGGCGGTTTTGCTGTCGGCAGCGGACGCCGCCGTGCCCCCGCCGCGGCCTTCTTCGCCTCCCTCGGCTTTTCAAGCGGTTGGGGCTGCTGCGGGGGCGTTGGGGGCGCGGGCAGCGCCATCGGAGGCACGGCGGGGGGCGGCGAACGCACGCGCACGCTGCGACCGAGACGCCCCCGCGGGCGCGGGGTGTCACCGGCCGCCGCCGCCACCACCACCGCCTTCGCAGCACGCAACTCCGTCCGCTCGCTGGGCGCAGTTGCCGCCACGTTGCCCTCGTCGCTCTCACGCCGCCCCGCATCCTCCTCGGCGGCCCCTGCAACGCGCACGGAGGCCTCGTCCACCACCGCCGCCGCCTGCTCCCTCTCCTCCGCGGCAGCCGCCCCGGCGCTGAGTCGCTCTTCTTCTTCATCTTCATCTTCATCCTCGTCCGCGGTCACCGGCACGAGGACTTTGCCCTCGCCGTCCACGCATATGTGATACTCCCCCCCATCGTTGTCAAAGGCCGTGATGAACGTCGCGATCCTCTGGTTCAGTGTGTCCAGCTCCTGTTCAATGTCAATCGACTCCCCCCGTTCCTCGCCGGTTGGCGGCGGCGACGCCTCGGCCTCGGCCTCCGCGGGTGCATCTTCGCCCCGGCGCTGGAGGTACTTGACGAACATGGCGGAGTTCGCCTCCAAAAAACGCAGCAGCTCCTTGTCGCGAATGCGTCTCACGTCCTCCTTCGTGAGCGCAATGTGACGCCCGCCGTTGACAAACGGCACACTCTTCTGCAGCATCCGCTCAGCGCGAGCGATGGAGGAGAGCGACATGGACGGCGTGACCGAAACCGCCGTTGAGGAAGTGGCGTTCACCACGTCGCCAAAGTCGTAGTTGTCGGAGCCGTCATCGCTGCCGAGGCCCGCGGAGTCTTCGCCCCCCAGCAACTCCGCCAGGCCCTCGTCGAGCTGCGTCTCCAGCACACGGCCGGAAAGAACATGCAGAAGCATGCGGGAGGCAAACGAACTCAGCGTTGAGTCGACAGCATCGCGTGACTCTGCGGCAGGGCTATCGGGCTTCCCGCCGCTGTGACTCGAGGACGCAGAAGTGGGTGTGTGGTACCTTGGCTGCATACATGCAGCCACGCATGTATTAAGTACTAGATATCTATCTATCTATCTATCTATCTGCGCACAGCCTGTAACGAGGAAAGATGAGGGAAGAGTTCGGCGGGAAACAAAGCAACAAAACACAGGCGCCAAGCTCATGTTTTTTTTTAAGCCGAGATGTGCCTCAAACGCGTCTTTGCCCCAAATGGTGCGCAGAGAAACCGAAAAAAAAAAAAGATACGCAAAACGGAAGTAAGTCACTACGGTACACACCTCGATATGGCGAGAGAAGTAAAAAAAAAAAGCACACACACACGCACGCACAGCGATACGCAGCAGGGCTCAATATAATAGTTGTAGAGGGAAAGTAAAAAATAAAAATAATAGTAAGTGCACGTTGCCAGGCCACGGCGGGCAAAACAACGCAGTCGCCTCCTCCCATCGCGTCCCGCCCCCCTATTCGCCCACAAGCCCATCGTCCCTGATGATGGAGGGCCGATAGGAAACTTCATGGGCGGGGTTTGCAGCCGGACCCTCAGGGAAACGCGCCAACAAACGTGCGGCGCTGCTCTCCGGCGTCGCCGTGAGCCCCGTCGGGGTGCCACTGCACCGACTGCCTTTCACGCCCAGGCCGTACGTTCCATTAGGGGAAAATTTCATGTACTGCGCCCGCTGCAGTGGATTGAGTTTATCTGTATGCGACGGGACACCGGCGACCACTTGAAACCCCTGTAGCCGCGCAGGTCGGTGCCCCATTGCCGGCTGGGCGTCGCTGGCGATGCCGCCTCCAGCAACGGGCCGCGAAGGCACAGTGCCAAACACCTCCTTCTGCTTCGTTGCCAACGGGCGAATAATGTCCCACCTGTGGTTAACGAGAGCGGCGTCCTGTTGCAACGCCACCTGCTGACCCTCGTCATACTTTACAATTAGAGCATCGTGGAGCCTGCTACGCACTTCACACTCCTGCTGTTTCAGCAGGCGGAGGGCGTGGACATCGTACTCGTCAATATTAGAATGGACAGCCCTGTTATTGTTGGTGTCGCGGATGCACACAGATGACGTAGTGCGGGGTCGCCGCACGACGGCTGCAACACGGTTGATGTGCGTCGGTCGACGCAAGCAGTCAACCTGAATTCCAGGATCGGTGAAGCTGGCGCACGCAATCACACGGCAGCGGCTGCCAAAGTGGTACTGCGTCAGTGTGCTTGTGAGCGCTGAGAGCAGCTGGTGCCCCTCGTCGTCGCAGGCAAACGCAAAGAAAAGATCATGCTCCCCCTGTACACGAATCAGCATGCACGGGGGCATGTCTTTGCGCTCGCGCCTCGAATTTATGTACACCGCTTCTACCAGTTCCAGCGCGGCACAGCGCGCGGTGTCGGCTTCAGAGTTGCCCACATAAATGTGCGAGGAGGTGAGGTAGGCGCAGCGCAGCGTCGGCGCTGCCGGTTGCTCCCAGTGAAGCACGCGGCCAAACCAAAGGAGTGCGGCCCTGCCACAGAAACTGGGGAAGAGAGGCTGCAGCGGCTCCGGCACCTCCACAAAGGGAATTTCGGTCCGAAGGTCCACCTTTGCAAACTCCGCCGCGGTGACGTCTTGGGGCCCCGGTGGGAACCGCAACGGCTTCTCCGCGCCGTACTGCTGCTCAAGTTGAAAGAAAAAGTCCTCTTCACCGCCGCAGAAGGAGTGAATCGCCTCGTCAATCTCCGCCTCGTCAGGCTCTGGCAAGCCCGCACGCACAAAGAACGCCGCAACGCGCGCGCGATTGCGCCGTGTGGCAATCACGGGTTCAGGGCCGTATTTCTTCTCAAGGCCGTAGAGGAGAGCCTCCTCAGATCCGGCGAATCTCTGGAGCAACGTCTCAGCCTCCCCACTGCGTTCGGGTACGTAGCGGGCGAGAAAGGCCTCTACCCGCTGAAGCCACGAAGGGCGGCCCACAGCTTCATCCTCGCACGGCGGAGAGGGGGCCGAGTGGGAGGAGGTCGGCGGAGGCGGCAACGCGGGCTGTGCCGGCGGCGAGGCGGAGTCCTGGTCAGGCGGCATGGGGCCGTAGAGTTGTGTGAGTCGGTCAAAGAGCAGCTGCTCCCGCTCGCGGTAGAGCGCCATGATGGCGTCAACGTCGGCAATCTTCCTTGGCTCGTAGTGACGGTAAAAATTCACCAGCGCCCTCCGGACCTCCTCCGGCGTCAGGGTTGTGCGGTTCCTTTCCAGCGGCACCGGCGCCTCCCGGGGCTCCGGGCCGTACCGCTGCACAAGCCGACGAAAGAGCTCCTCCTCACGCGTCTTGTAACTGTAGAGGACCTCGTCGACGATGCCAACGCTATCGGGAAGGTACTTTGCACAGAACGCCAGCAGCCGCTCACGATATTTGGGTCCTGCGCGACGCTCCTGCCGCACAGCGTATTCGGGGTAGGTACTGTAGAGGAGGCCGAGCAACTCCAACTCTCTCCCAAAGTAGTGCTCAACAAGCGCAGCGGCTGTATGCTCTCGCGATGGTTCACACTCCCGCAGGATATCCTGCACGCAATCAAAGACAAAATTGCGGTATCGCACACTCTCTGACGACGGCGGCAGCACAACGGTGGGTGTCTTCTGCCCCTTCCTTGGCCTCACCCGCAGCCTCAACCCCTTCGTACTTGTGATGGGCCTAATGGGGGGCAAGTTGGTTGGATCGACGGCGCGGAGGGCGCTGTGCAGCTGCGCGAGCAACCGCTCATTGTCGTGCACATGTGTTTGAACGCAGATCTCCACATCACTCAGGCCCGAAACTAAGAAGGTGAGGCGCCGCCTTAGCGCACCGTCGATGCGGTGAACGAGAATGACTGAAATGGCGTGCAACGGCAGGACGCGCACGGGTTGCTGTTCCTGCACCACCACGACCTGCGCCGCGGTGACGAAGAGGACGGCCTCCGACGCCTCCCGCAGAGTCTCGCCGTGGAACTTCACGCGCCCACCCCAAAAGAGCAGCACGTCCTTGAAGGGCGGGAAGCAGCGCCGAACGGCAACTGGCACCCACATCCCCGTGGCGACGCCGTCGGAGGTCGCCGTCGCTCTCCGCTCCTCATCCGCCACGCGGGCGAGCGTCGCCACAAACTGCCCCCTGCAGACGCCGACAGGCAACGCATCCGCCCCGCCGCGTGCCGGGATGCTTTCGCGCAGCGCCTGCTGCTCCTGCGGGCCCGCGACGGGTGTGCGGGGCGGCGGGAGCCGCACAGCCCCCTGCGGCAGAGAGTGACACCCATCAACGGCGCACGTGTGCATCGGAACGGCGCGCTCGCGCGACGACAGCAGCCGCAGCGCAATCAGCGCGGCCACGTGGCCCGGGCGACCGGCCAAAACGATATCGCTTGGCTCCTGTTGGCCGCTAAGCACAAACGCCGTGAAAGGATTCCGCGACCGTTCGGGGTCGTTGACTGAGGGGAGATCGCCGTTCGCCACGAGACGGCAGATGTTCGTGAGCTCCACGCGCCGGTAAATCCCTCCCTGCTCGTCCCCAAGGTAGAGGGCATCGCGCGTGAGAAGCACCACAACGGGCTCTTGCCGGCTTTCGTTGCCCGCCGCCAAGACAAACTGCTCTGCTTGTGCACAGTAATAAGCAGCGCAGCCGTCGACAAAGCCGTATGCGGCCCGCAGCGCATCAGGCACGACTGCGAATGGCAAGCCAGTGGCGGGATCGATGCATGACGACATGAGCTGCTTCCACCTACTGAACCGTCAAGCAGAAGCGACGCAAAGAGAGGTAGCAGCAGAGGAAACAGGGGGGGAAACAAGGAAGAGAAAGGAAAGAAAAAAACAACAACAAGAAAAGAAGAAGTGCATGTGTAATTGTAATGGGTGTGGGAAATGTGTCAAGCCATATATAAGGCATGTGCATTGTTTTTTTTTTCAAGAAGACAAGCAACCACACACACGACGTCCATATTTCACCGATGACGCAGTGCAAATCGTCAGGGGGTCCTCACTGCGCGGAGCCGCCGTACACGGGCGAGGCCCCGGTGTACCAATCCGGTGAGCCGGTGTTGTCGGTGGACTCCTCCTGCAGCTGCTTCACACTGTCGTGCGCGCTGTGCTTCACCTCTACATGGTACTGCGTCCCGGTGCTGCCCACGTGGTCATCTTCCAACATGCTCGCCAGCGAATCCGCCGAGAGCGCCTCACCGGAGCCCGACTCTTTCGGTGCGGCCGCCTCCGTCTCCGCACCCGACGCTGGGGCCGACACGCGCGACACCGTTGCCGTGAGTCCGCTCGCCGACGCCGCGGCCTCCCGCTGCTCCTTCGCCAGCAGCGTCACCTGGTGCGGCGTCAGCTGCTCCCGGTGCAGCTGCGCAAGGACGTTCAGCACAACAGTGGCCTCCCGCATGGTAATAAACCGCCCCGACAACTTTGCCTCCTCCGCCTGAACCGCGGCCACCCGCTTCTTCACCGCCAAGTCATTGTAAAAGCCCTCGAGCACCTTCTTGATGGCCTCGCTGTGGGCAACGCCCCTCCGCTTGAGCTCGTAGTACTCCTTCTCCATCCGGTCCAGCGGCTTGCGGACCCAAAAAATGTTGTAGTACCGCATCCCCTCCGACGCCACCAACCGACTCTTCCGCGCCAGCTCGTCGCGGAGGGCGACCCGCTCTGGGCCCAGCGACCCCGCGTCGTCCTGCGTTGGCTCGCTCGCGTTGCGCGGGTTGAGCGTCTTCTCCTGCTGGAAGTTGTGGTTGATTGGCGGAAACATGCGAAAGTGATTGTACCACTCCGGCGGAATGTAAAAGCCGGTGCCCACCAGACGGCCCATCCGCTTCATGTGCTGCCAGGGCTCGTGCGACTCATTCCACACGTCAAAGCGCGGTGCGACGCCCATGTTTTTCGGCATCTTGTACCGCCACAGCGCCGTCGACCGCATTCTCGCCTCGCTGCTGCACTTCCTGCGGCCGTCACCCCTTTCCGCCCCCTACGCGTCCCGTAAAACTATACGTCTCTCCTTCTCCCTCTCTCCCTCTCTGCGTGTGCGTGTGTGTGTGTATGTGTGTGTGCCACGCCCGTCGGCGACTTTTCCCTAGTGACTGGTGCGGTGCTGCAGCGAGAGCGCGTGCGGAGCGAGGGGGCAGCGAGGCGAGGAGCATCACAGCAAGCACGGCCGCGGAGGCACGCGGGTTTGTGCGCCGCAGCGTGTGTGTGCGGCCGACGGAATGGTCGGAGCCAGACAAGAGCAAAACAGCAATCGCCCGCACAACGAAACGAAAAGTAAATAAATAAAAGAACGCGCGGCACGGCGAAGAAGACTCACATCACATCCCAGAGACAAGTGTCGGCGGCAACCGAGCAAACCCAAAATACAACAACAACGAACCGTAAAAGAGACCCAACGCGCCGCGGTCGGTCTCGCCACACGCGTCGCAGTGGTCAGTTGCCGCGCACCCACCCGCACTGTGCACAAGGGATGGGAAGCAGCTTGCCGCGGCAAATGGGAAAGGCACAAACACACCAAAAAGAACTAAAAACAAAACAAACCCCCAAAAGGAAAAGGCGCACAAACACGCAGACGCATGCACGACGGTGGTGGTGGTGGTGGTGCCTATAAAAAAAAACGCACACACACCACGCACCCAGAAACAAAACCACAAACACATAAATATATAACCTGGCGACAGGGAAAATTCCATCTAGCATGCACGGCGTCTTGTCGTGGCGTGTGCTTTCCCGTTCATGTGGATGAAGGGCTGTTTCGCCCCCCGCTTCCTTGTCCCCCACGACGTACTCTGAAGTTGTTGTTTTTATTTTTTTTTGTTTCCTTCATTCATTTTCCTCTCTCTCTCTGCGTGCGTTCCTTTTTTTTTTCTTGTTTCCTTGTGTGAGTGTGTGAGTGTGTGTGTCTTGGCGACTTCTGTCGTTCTTTCTACTCTTTTTTCGTTGTTCTTCTCATTTTAGTTTCGCTCTCCTTCTCTCTCTCTCTCCCTCGTCCCTGTCTGCCCTACTCCCTCCTCCTCCTCCTCCTCTCCCCCACAGTCGCCTCCAGCTCTCGACGGCGTCAGTCGCCCCTCCTGCCGCACTCTGCATTCTCCTCGCGTCCAGGGGACCCGCGTGTGTGCCCCACGGCACACCGCACACAGCACTCACACGCACAGGCGTAAATAATGGGCGAGGGAGGGAGGTCGCCCGGTGTGCGGCAGGCATGCACCTCGGTCCATTTCGCAGTGGGGCCCCAGGAAAAAAACCGCCGCCGCTCTGCTTCCTCTCCCTTTTCCTTTGCTCCCCTCGTCGCTGCGCACAACACTTGCGGTGGTGAGGCGCGTGTGGCAAGTGGTGGGTGAGTGCGTCCGTGCAGGCATATAGACCCAACCATCCACCCACCCACACACACACACATGCACACACGTCGTTACATACAGAGAGATATATAGAGAAAGATAGATAGAAACAGACAGGCATAGCTGTCTAAAGCAGGAACTTCTTGATATCCACCTTCTTTACCATGTTTTCTACGGCCTTATTCACGTACGCCGCGTCGATGACAAACGTCTCACCCTTCCTGTCAGGACCATCGAAACTGATTTCCTCAACAACCTTCTCTGTAATCGTGATGAGACGGCGTGCGCCAATGTTCTGCACAGTGGAGTTAATGTGGGCGGCAACATTGGCGATCTCCCAGAGGGCGTCCTCCGTAAAGACAAGCTTGACGCCCTCCGTTTCCATCATGGCAACGTGTTGCTTGATGAGGTTGTACTTGGGCTCTGTTATGATGCGGTGGAAATCCTCGGAGGTGAGCGGCTTCAGCTCCACACGAATGGGAAGGCGTCCTTGGAGCTCCGCCAACATGTCGGAGGGCTTGACGCTATGAAAGGCACCACTGCAGATAAAGAGAATTTTATCCGTCTTTATTTGCACATTAAACTTGGTGGAGACGGTTGTGCCCTCAACAAGGGGGAGCAGGTCCTGCTGGACCCCCTCCGCAGAGGCCTGGTGCCCCTTGTACCCCCCAGAGGCCGTGACAATCTTGTCGATCTCGTCAATGACGACGATGCCGTCCTCCTCGCACGCCCGCAAGGCCTCCGCGGAAACGTCCTCCGTGTCAACCATCTTCTCAAGCTCCTCCTGCTGCACGGCAGGAAGGGCGTCCTTAATCTTTAGCACCTTCTTCACCGTCCGAGTCTGCGCAGCGCCCAGTGCGCCGGGGAGGTCAATGGCAATAAACACACCTTCACCCGCCGCCGTCTTTGGCTTGGGAGCCTTCTCCTGCAGCTCCACCATCACCTCGATGTCGTCCAGGGCACCGGAGCGAAGGTGCTCGCGAAACCCATCCGATACCCCAGCCAGCGCCTTCAAAATACGGTCCTCCGCCTTCTGTCGCGCCACAGCCTCGTTTTGGCGCATGAGATTCTGTTTTGTTTGCGTCAGGGAGGCCTTGTAGAGGTCCTCGATGATGCTCTCCACATCTCGGCCATGGAAGCCCACCTCCGTAAATTTGGTCGCCTCCACCTTCACAAACGGCGCATCCACCAGCTTTGCCAGACGCCGGGCAATTTCCGTCTTTCCAACGCCGGTCGGGCCTATCATGAGGATGTTCTTGGGAGCGATTTCCTCGCGTAGCTCCGGGCCCACTTGGTGGCGTCGCCAGCGATTGCGCAGCGCCACCGCTACCGCCTTCTTTGCGTCGTTCTGGCCAATGATGTAGTTGTCGAGCTCCCGCATCAGCTCCCGCGGGCGCATGTTGCGGATGAGCGTCCGCCCCGGTGCCGAGCTCGGCGGCGGCGGCGTCGATGGGGCGGCGGAGGCGGTGGCCGCGGCACTACAGAAACGGACAGCGCCCGCGGCGCCGATGGCAACGCCGGTCGGCAATGAGAATGCAGTCGCGCGGCGCATGCTGTGGCGTTCCCCTCCCGTTTTACTCCTCTTGTCTCCTGCTGTTGGTGTCGGTGCAACTGCCACGTGCGTGTTGCCACACGCACAGAACAAAAAAAATGGTCAAAAGCGGAGCAATTCGAGGAAACAAGGCAGGCAAGCAAAGAGGGAAAAGAAGAATAAAATGAGAAAAAAAAACGAATGGAACGAACGGAGCAGGGTGTTCTGCCAAACGCTACCGCACCTGTTGTTCTTCCTCTTGTTGCTGTATTACTTTGTATTCCTCCTTCCTGCCCACCTCACCGCTGTTTTTTTTTTCTTCTGTGTTTTCCCTATCCTTTTTCTTCCCCTGCCTTCACTGCTGTTACTGCAAAAGAGCTCCCTACACCTGCACGCAAGCAAACAGGCGAAGAAAAGAACGGGCAGATGATCGCGTCCTCCAAGCAGGTGCAAGGCGCAAGGGAGCACCACACAACGGCACACCCGCGCTCGAAGGGAGTGAAAAAGGCCCGTCAAAACAACAGAGAGCACTGCGACTTACACACTGAAGTGCCACCACCACACACCCACAGAGAGAGAGAAAGAGAGAGAGGCAGACTATACCGCGTTACTGAAGAGAAGATGCTGCCGCTTTCGCTTCAACGGAGCCATGGAGCGCAGTTTGTGTACCACGCGCAGCAGACTTGTCGTGAGGATCCACCTCCGCCGTTCCATTATGCTGGCCGTGTACGTGTTGCGGGAACCCACCTGCAACTCTTCCTGAAGGACGTTAAAATACAACGCCGAGTACAGCCCAAGGCCTTCGGGACTGTACAGGTTCTCAAGCAGTGGGTAGCGCTCCATCAGCTCCGACTGCCGTGAAAGCAGACCCTCCACGTCGTGGGGAAGCTTCAGTCGCTGCGTAAAGGCGTACGATATAAACTTGGCCTGCGCCTCAAATAGCAGAAACGGCGGCAGTAATTCCTTTTGCATCCCCACAAAGGCAATGGAGGGGTTATGGGCGTACAGTGTTCCAAGGTAGAGCCCACGGTGGTGGGGCGTCGGCTTTCCGGGGCTGGCTCCACGCGGTGCACACGGTTGCTCCCCCTCCTCCTCCTTTTGAGGAATTTGTGGCGGCGGCGGCCCCTCCAGCACCTCTCGCACGTCACGGTGCAAAAACGGGTAGCGTGTGTTGTATCCGGTGGCGCAAATCACCGCATCGATATTATCAACAAAAAGGCCACTTGGGCCATCGTCCACAGCATTGATGCTGCTCCGCCTCTCACGCGCCATGGAGCGGGTTTTCGCCTCTTCCACAACGTCGTTTGGCCGTCTAGGTGGATCCGTGAACAATATGCCGCGTCCCTCACTGCGAAGGGGGTGCCCAACGCCAGGCAGCCCACCCCAGCAGGCGGCATTCCTGAAATGGATCCAGTCCGAGACAATGCGGTTGCCTTTTGTGACGTCGTTACGCCAGCCCGGTGAGCGGGAGAGCAGCTGCAAGGCCGCACTCGCCGCGTCCCGCATAGCCCCACCTTGACGCAGCGGTGCAGACGACCTCGTCGCGAAACCCTCCAGTTGCCGCTGCGGCATGTACAGCGATTGGCAGCTGCTGTGGTACGCGTCCGAGCCACAACGTAACAGTTCCCAGCAGTAGTCCAATGCGGTGACGCCGTCGCCCACCACCACAACCCGTTTTCCTTTAAACTGGCGGAAATCCTTCACATGCGAGGCGTGGTGCAGTTCACCGCCCTCGTGCAAGTAGGGCTGCAGCACTTCCTTTATTCCGTCCGGGTACCGCGGCTCCTGCGTTTGGCCGGTGCACACACACACCTTGTCAAAGGACCACTCAAAGACGTCACCATTCACAACGTTGACTGTAATGAGACGCCACACGGCGTCCCGTCCGTCGTAACGGGCGGACTGCACCTTCGTGTTGGGGCGCACAAGTCCCCGGGTGCCCGTCTTCTCTGCATACTGCTCCAAGTAACGGCAGACAGAGGAATGGTGCGGAAACTGCGGCACAGTGTAATCAAAACGCAAGTCGCTAAAACTCATCAAGTCTTTCGGCAGTACACACCGCATCGTCGGGTGCACAGGCGAGACGAGTCCCCGCGAGGAAAACGGGCTGCGTGTGTCGCTGTTCCAAACGCCGCCAGGTTCTGCCGCCAGCTCGAAGCAGGTCACTAGCAAACCACTTCGGCGTAGGGCCGTGCAGGCCGCCATCCCAGCCGCGCCGCACCCAATCACCGCGCAGGACAACATTTTTGCCCCTCAGTTCCTCTTCTTGCTTCACGCGCAACCGGTGACCGCGTGCGTGCGGGTTGTTTTCCCCTGCCTTTGCTCGCCGCGGCTGTCAAGGCCGCATTGACGGAAACAAGGTCAAACAAAAGCGGGAAAGGCGGAGGGGAAAACATAGCCTTGCGATACCCACGAAGGACAAAGAAGAGACGTCGCCCACACCGCCGCCGGGCGGAAGCCCAAGAGCAAGAAAAAAAAAAGGCCTCCGGAAAGGCAAAAGCAAACAACAAAAACAACAACGCAAACACCAGACGCCACAGCGGCCACCTCCACTATGGTGCTTTCGTTGCTTCACCGGCCCCTTCCAGTGGTCTGTTCTTTTTTTTCTTTTTTTCTCTGTATCTCCCTCTACATAAAGCGACTCCAAAAAGGCCTTATTGCCCTCATACATCTCCCGCCGTTCTCCTAGCGACTGAAACCTTGTTCTCAAAGTACGATCCAACGGAGCATGAATTCTTCGACATGGCGGCAGTTGCCTCATTAAATAATTCCGGCGTCACGCCAATGAGGCGCCGCAGCGTTGGCTGCTGCTCCTCCTCCAGTGTGGGCTGCGGCTGGATGTGGCACACGCCCTTGCCAGCCGCCCCAAACTTCTTCACCGCAATGTCCGTCACAAACGGCACAAACGTCGACTTCGCCTCTGTGGCCAACGTCAACGGCATCGTACTACAACTCACGTCAACCTCCGGCGGAGGGGAGGAACGTCGGCGCCGGAAGCGCGGCTCCACACGGGGAAGTTCCGTCGAGTTCACGTAGTTGTGGTCCGGGGCGGCGTAGAGTATCCACACCTCCACCTCGCAGCCACTGGTCAGCGTCACCTCGCCAGTGTACGCGACAAGTTTGGGGGAAAAGGCCAGGAATGCCAGAAGTCCTCTCGTTCCTTCGCTTGACTGCTTTGACACCACCGCGACACCGGCCACATTCGCACACGACGGCATCACGACGAAGCGCGTGACGCCCTCCGGCACCTGGTGCGTTAACGGTGCGAGGAGTTTGCACACGGACGGGGTAAAGTACTGGCGGGGAAGTTGCGGCACCTGGTGCGGCACAAACGTCACCAACACTTGATACGCCACAACAGGCAGAAAGGGCTCCTCAGAGATGACGGACGTAAACGGGTCCTGGCGTATGTCCCTCGCCCCCAACACAACGCTGTAGTACCCAGCCTCAGGCACCATGAGTGTGAAGGTCTCACAGCTGGTCATCTCCTCGCGTTGATGCCACACCCACTGAGGCCCCAGTGGCGTTGCCGTGCCAAGGTCCTCGGGCAACGCCTCGAGTGTGCCCTTGTAGATGAAGCAGGCAAGCTCCGCTCGCTCCGGCTTCTCGTTCACGAGACTCACATAGAATGGCGTGGAGCGCACCGTGAAGAGGCACCGACGCCGGTGCGAGCTCAAGGCCAGTGGAAAACGAAAGAAGGTGTGCGTCAGGCACGGGGCGCCCTCCCAGACAACCTGCCGTGGAGGCGTCAGAAGCAACGTATCTAAACTCACCTTGGGAAAGTGTGTGGCGCAAAATTGTTGCGGATGCGTGTTAAAGTAGAAACTTTCTATACACTTTTTCATCGAGCGAGACGACGCCAAAACTGGGGCATCCAGTGGGCCTCGTGCCGGCTTCTCGCTTGCGAGCGAAGCAGGGCGCTTGGATTTAGCAGGCGGCGCCTCTTTTGGGGCAGGCTCCTTCACTGCATCCACCTCTTCCACAACGTCCTTGCCCCGTGCAACGCGACGTAGTGGACCAGTGTAGGACGAGAGAGCAACGTCCACTAGGTACCGCTTCACGTTGTCCTCCTCCTGCGGGATAGAGACAATATTCCACGCCCACTCAATGGCCTCCTCCGGCGCACGTCCTCGCAGGTGGCCCTCAACAACCTTACTCTCCACCTTGGCATAGTGCAGGCACCTTTGATACAGGCGTGCCAAGACAAGCGGGTCGGCGGTGCGCTCCCGCATGGCCGTCAAAAGCGGGTCGACAACCTCCACAGGGGGCGTTGTGGGCTTTGCATCCGCCGCTGTCTTCCGCTTCACGCCACGCGACGATGCGTTGCTCTTTCGCCCATCTTTCTTTGTTGCGGCGGCGGCGGCGGCGGCAGCAGCAGCAGCAGCAGCCTCCTCCTCGGCCACGGCGGCAGGAAAGTGAACCTCCACAGTGATGTTCTCACACAACCAACAGTACAACGCCCGCGCCTTTTTCATCGCGCACTGCGTAACGGACTGTCGCCAGGTCACCCGCTGGAACGGCTCCACCACCTTCGCCGTCACCTCCTCCGGTTTTGCTGCCGCATCCAGCGGGCCCACTGCGCGCGCCTGAGCGTCGGCCTCCTTCCGCTCCTCCTCAGAAATGCCCCACCCGGCGTCCGCAACGACGTCATCGCCGTGCGCAACGCCCTCGGTAACCAGCGGCGCCCCACCACTACGACTAGGCGAACTTTTTGGGCCGGAGAAGCACGGCAACCCCCGCCCCTTCGTCTCGGCCTCTATGGAGAAGCCAAAGTGGTGAAGGTAGTCGCCGTAGTATCGCAGCTGCAGGTCAAAGACGGACGGACGGAAGGTTTGGTCGAAGGACTCGTAGAGAAATCGTCCAAACTTCTTCACCCGCGTCTCCTCCGTCTCCTCCACGGCGGCGGGCGGGGCTTTGGGTTTCCGGCTCATGCGCCACTGCGGGCCCTCGCGTCGAGGGAAAAGGGGGGGGGGCAGCGGGGCAGAGTTGCACAACGACAGGAGGAAACGAAGGATAACACGAGCGAAGGGCTCGCCTCAAAGCTCCCCCATGAAGACAAAAAAAAAAAGGAAAAAAATAGAAAACGAAAGGGGGGAAAAAACATACCTCTCAAAAGAAAATTTTTTTTAAAACAAAAAAGCGAAGGGAGGGGAAGAAAAAAAAATAGGAGGAGGGTTACACCCATAAAATCATAAACACCTCCGCCACCCTGCCCGGTGCGCCCACGCGAAGCAATCGACTTCCATTTTTGTATTTTCCCCCTCTCTTTTCTCCCTTTTATTTTCATGATTTCCTTTTTATTCCCCCTTCTTTATTGACTCTTCTTGCCGCCTTTGCTTCGGTTCTAAGTTGTGTTTCTATGTCGCCTCCTCGCCCCCTCTCTCTATCTCTCTCGCTCTCCCGTCGCCTCTTGTGCCCTATAGTTTGCCACCGCGGCCGTAGCCTCAGGGGGCGCACGCACGCCTCCCCCAAGCCCCAAAAGCCCCGAGGCCGTCGCAGCTGGCAAGGGGTGCAACAAAAACAACAACCAAATCGACAGTAATGGGCTAGGAGAAGATCCTCACATTAACCTCGTCCTCCCCCCTCCGTCGTCTAGGCTGTCGCATATGCGCGAAACCATGCTGCAGTTCGAGTGGAGAAGAGGCAAGTCGGGCAATTGGAGTCCCTCCTCTTCCTCCCCCTACACCCGCACACAGAGAGAGAGAAAGAGAGTCAACAGAGTCATCCTTGCCGATCAAGATCCGGCCTGCCCCTTTGTTCAGCTTCACCCTTAATGGTTTACCCTCGTGCAAACAACTGAAGAAGAGTCTCTATGTCACTCACTTTTTTTTTTAGGTGTTAGTACTTCATCACGCCCTTCCCGCTCCGCCACCCTCATTCGGTTTCCGGGATCTCCAGGGCGGGCATCACCCCTGCGGGAGGCAGGGAATTCAAGGCTACCGCTGCGGGGCGCGCATTGAAGCACATGTACGCATACATGACCACTTCAAACGCATAGATCTGTGTTGCCTTGCTAATGACGCTTCGCAGCAAGTGGGGAGAGAGGCCCTTGTAAAAGCCGATCAAACCATCGGCGCGATAAATGTGCCGGAGCGTGGGGACGACGCGGGTGTGTTCACATTGGCGTGTCACGTGATTCACGGTGCGCATGTGATTCATGACAACGTTGTACGGGTACGCGACACCCACCGCCGTTAGCTTCGCGACCATCGACAGCGACAGCACTGCCGCCGATGCCGCAAGGAAATTGTTGGCGTCCCTGAACTTCCCATCCTTCGTGAGGCGCCTGAGAAGCTCGTACACTGTCCAGAAGAGGCCCTCCTCCACGAAGCGCCCGAGAACGTTTGTTAAGGTGCCGCGGTAGAAACCGATGAAGCCCTCGCGACGAAGAACGTCTCTGAATACCTCGCGAACGCTCAGTGTATCCTCCACCTGCACACGTGTACGCACCAAAAAGAGTGGGCCGAGCGTGGAGTTCGTGACGCAAACGCCACCAAAGGCGCAGACGGCGGGCCGTATACGCTCATCCACGCCGAACCGCGTCATCTCCTCCTGCAAAAAGCGGTACGTCGGCAAATAGATACCGTTGGAGGGCAGCGACGCCATCATGTTCGCCCAGAGACCGCGCGAGAAGGCGTGTCTGAAGCCCCCGCCAAAAAGTTCCTTTACGGTGTATAAGAGGCTTTTGTGCGACCTGCCAGTGGCGCCTCGACTCGCAGAGAGTCGCACACGAATGGTGTCCAGCGGGTTCGTGACCACCGTCGAGCACACGCCAGCAAAGCTGCCCGCAAAGACAGAAGCGGCGTACTCCCACTCCTTCCCCAGCCTACCAGTTCGGGCGTTGTCGGACATATCGGTTTCTAGTAACAAATATAAAACAAAGTGTTCTACAGCAACGCCCAAAAGTAATTCGGTCTTGTTGCACGTTGCAGAAGGAGGATACGGGGAAAAATAAAACAAAAGCAAGCGTAGAAAGCTTTCCAAACGGAGCCCAAGAAGAAACTGCACAGGCGGCAGCGTTGGTTTGGGCAGGGGCCGTAATGCGCGGCAGCACTCATCACGCATATACACAGGAGCACAGAGAGAAAAAACAAGCCGTGGCTTGTCTGTCTGTGTGTTTGTGTGTGTGTGTGTGTTTGTGTTTCTTCTTCCTTTCGAGGATGTTCTTTTTTTTTCTTTATTTAACCCCTTTCCGCCGTATTGGCTCTTGTTGTTGACTCCTATCCATCGTTAATCGTTTAGCAGACTTTCTCTCGGTTCGTTTTTTTTTTCCCCATCCCGCCGTCTTCACCCCTCTCTTCCTGTTCGATTAGACGAGGGCGCCGTCAATGACGCGCCATGCGCTTCCCGTGGCGGGACTTCTTTTTGCTCTTCACCCCGTCGTGGTGCTTGTAGGCGGGCTTGCCGTTCTTCTCGCGGCTCTCCGCCCGCCTTTCCTTGCGCGCGTCACGGATCTTTTTCTTCTTCATCTTCTTGATTACGCCAGCCTGCAGTTTCTTCTCGGACTTGCGTCGCAGGTCGCGATGGGCGGCCTTCGCCTTTTCCCTGGCGCGCGCCTTCACGTCGCGCTCCTGCCGGCGCGCCAGCTTCTGCTTGCGCAGGAACGCCTTCTCCTCGCGGTCCCAGCCGCTCAGCTCGTTCTGGAAGTTCTGGACTGTCACCTCCGCCTCCTTCTCGTAGAGCCGCCGCGCCTCCTCCTCGCGCCGCTTTCGCTCCGCACGGCTAAGGCACCACGTCTTCTTGGGCTGCGCCGTCGCGCTGTCGGCCAGCATCTCCGCTGCGGACCGGCTATAGCGCCGCTCCGCCTGCGCAATCTTCGCTTCCAACGCCTCGGCCGCCAGCTGCCCCCGCACCTGCGGAAACACGGCGTCTACTTTTGCAGCCGCCTCTGCTAGCAACGCCGCCGGCACATCGCGGCGCTTCACGGAGGACGCCTGATGGCTATTCACGACCCCGCTCACCGCAAGTATCTTGCGCATAATCTCCGCGTCCCTTGCCTCATCCACGAGCGACACCGCCGTCCCGCTTCCCCCGATGCGGGCGGTCCGACCAACGCGGTGAATGTACGCCGTGAGTGTCGGGGGCAGGTCAAAGTTCACGACGGTGGAGACGCCCTTAATATCAAGTCCACGCGACGCCACATCCGTCGAAAAGAGATACTGCACCTCACCCGACGCGAACCGCTCCAGTGAGGCGAAGCGCTCCTCCTGTTGCTGGTTGCCCTGCAGCTCCGCACAGGCGAAGCCCAAGGCGGTAAAAAGAAGATGCAGGCGATGCGCCGTCGTGCGGTAGCGCGTGAAGACGAGCGTCTTGTCCCTGAAATATCCAAGACAGAGGGCCACCAAATACCTTGATTTTATCTTTGTAGTGTGCTCCGAAGCGTCCTCCGCGTCATGCGACGACGCGGCTCCGGCTCTTGATGCGTCCCGGAGGCGCTTCGAACGAATACGCTTCTTCGACCCCGCCGTTTCTTCCTCCTTTCCCTCCATTTCCTCCGTCCCCTCGACCGGACGACCCAGCAACGGATTTGCCGCCGCTGCAGAGGAGGGCAGACGGATGCGTACAAACTGCTGTCGCAGCTTCGACTGGAGCGCAACATGCCCGACGTCCACATTTTTCGGTTCGAAGAGGTGTTCCTTCGCGAACTCGTCCACCTCGCTTGTCATGGTTGCCGAGAACATTAACACTTGTCGGGTCTCCTCCGGGACGCGCTTGAGGATGTCCACCACTTGGTCCTTGAGTGTTACGGTGAGCATCTTGTCGCATTCGTCGAGCACGACCAACTCCACACCGGAGACATCCAGGGAGCCATGTGCGCCCTTGTAGTTGTGGAGCAAATCCACCAATCGCCCAGGGGTTGCGATGAGAATGTCAGGAGTCGACTCCACCGCTGCCTCCTGGGCACTTTGCGCGATGCCCCCAATCGCCAGGGCCACAGTTAACCCTGTCGTAGAGGCCTGTAGTTGCTGAAGCATGTGTTGGCACTGCATGCCCAATTCTCGCGTCGGAAGCAAAATAATGGCTCGAATGAAACGTCGTTTTCCTCCTGAGTGCAACTGCTTCTGTGGGGCACGAGTCAAAAGAATGTGCAGCAGCGGCAGGAGAAACGCCGCCGTTTTGCCCGACCCCGTCACCGCCCGTGCACACACATCACTGCCGCCCAGAACTGCAGGAATGGCCTGTACCTGCACAGGGGTTGGGGAGAGAAAACCTACGTGTGTGACAGCCCGCACAAGTGCTTTACAGAGCCCCAGTTCTATCCACATGATCTCATCCTGTGTCTGCGTGCCGGCCGCGTTATTGCCTTTCCTGCCACCACTACCGCCATTCACAGGGATCGCCTCGCCGGGCATGGTCCCCCGTTTCTCCTCCTTGGGCGTCGTCGCAATCTCGCTAGGGGCCTTCACACCCGTCAAGCCAAAGAAGAAGGCCGAGGCACCTTCCGTCATCACCTCTCCGCTAGTCACCGTGCCCTCGTCCGTGTCCCCACCCGCACGTGTGTACGGCATCTTGAATCTCCTCCCTCCGACGTCGTGTGCGTGGCTTTTTTTGGCGCCGGAAGAACGGTTCCGCTGGGCTGGGCGTAATGCCCGCATTAAACGTGGCCCAGAGAGAAGGAGGGGGGGGAAAAAAAGCTTTTCCTGCGTTTTTTTTTTAGTCCCTTCCGTGCCAGACTCTGGCCGTTGCTGCTGCTCTGACTCGCCTTCGCTGCCGACCAACTCTGTGAGGAGGGAGGGGGCGTATCGTCCGTGGCGCGGGTGATCCTGCCTGGTCAATGTCCGCCCGCAAAGGTGAGGAGAGTGGGAGAGAAGAAAGAGAAGCAGTCGGTGCAGCAAAGAAGCAAAAAAAAAAAAGTGATACTTCACACTGGTCTGTCGCATTTTTCTCGTAATAGTTTCAACCACCGCTTGGGGAGCCTGAACGTGCGTGCGTGCGTGTGTGGGTCCTTACAGTTGACCCCCAGAGAATATGTTAAGGTGAGGGAAGCTAAAATGCACGCGCAACAACAAAACAAAAGCAAAAACTACAACAGAGGGAATCGGCTAGAAAGGTGTGAACTGACACACACACACACACACACATATATATATCCCTTGCATGCACGCATACGCGTCACTTACCGCGTTGTAAGGGGGCTGAAAAGAACACAAACCCAAGGAAGCTGGAAGAGAGAAAATGAAGAAATAATGCCGCACACGCATACACACATACGCACACACACACACACGCTTACAAAGAGGCACAGTAATAGGAAAACATTTATGTGCCAACCTCACGTCCTCTGCCTATTACAATTTTCGGTCGGCGCGCCCACACCTTCCCGCCTCATATCATCTACTTCTTTGTCGGCGCACCCCCTTCTTATTCCGAAAGGATCTACACAAAGCCCCACGCGTCTCCACTTTAACCCGCATCGACGACGTAAGCAAAACAAAGACGTGTTTACACGTGTCTGGGGGCGTACGCACACGTGTAAAGAGGGGAAGTTAAAAGAAAAGAAAAAAAAAGAGTGCGGTATAATAATATTTAAAAAAAATCAAACAAAAACACATGCGATACGCCACAGCAGTTTTACAGAGAAACGCGGACCAGCTCCCACCCCTTTCCTATACTAGTCACCCAATTGGTTCACCGCCATTCTCAAAAGGAAAAACTTTTTGCCGGGGTCTCATTCCTACTTTGCCTATTTTATTTCTCTTGTGCGTGTCTCGCGCGCGCGCGCGCTCTCTCTCACTCTTCATGCGCGACCACTGCCGCGTAACGCCCGCCCACACTTGTCCCAGACGTTCCATATGGCTTTTCCTCCCATGCCTCAATGGTGCCTGACGATATTGTTACCAAAGTCAAATCAGCTCCATTGGGCAAATACAGGCTCAAAAAGCGTAGTTACGTATTACACCAAGAACAATTCTCCATAACATCTTGCCCAGACGCAAAAACAAAAGCTCACAACTCGAGTTCCCCCCCCCCCTTGAAGCAGAAACAAAAGCAATCACCCTCATTTTTGCTTGTTTGTTGGGTTCTGTCATTCGCCAAGACTGTCAAGGAGGAATAATATGCAGCTTCTTCTTCGGCCTTGGCTTTCGCTCTCTCCCTCTTCAGCTTCACTGAAGCACCCCCTGCAACGGAGATCCCACACTCGTATATTCGCCCCTTCATTCGTACTGTGTAGAGAGGGCATACGGGTTGTGTCGGTACATCACAGGGCCCTCTGTGAAGCAACTGGCGGAGAATCTGCTAGGGCAGCGGGCACGACTCACCTCCCTTGCCGGGATGGGCGTGCATGTTGCGACCTCACACTCCCTCAGTCGGGTTACCGGTGCCGCCGCCTCACTCTGCTCAAACCCCACCACTCGCGAGTCCGTCCAACACGGAAGCGAAACAATAACTGGTTGCCGTCGGAAGGAGGTCGTGATGGGGAAGACGGAATTGAGAGCGCTCTCCACGGTGATCGCGCTGGACCGTGTCGGGGCGGGAAGCACGGCGGCGTCGAGCCGCTGCAGACCGGTAGCCCTCAGCAGTTCTACATTGCGCTCCTCCGTGTGAAGCTCATGCTCACCGTGAGCAAAGACGCAACGAGCCCCAAAAGGGCATTTTTCCTGGCGTAGGTAAAACTCGCAGAGAGCTGTTCGGAACTTGGAAGGCTTGACTTCTGCGTGTTTGTTGGTCTTGGGCATTTTCCGTTCTATCGTTTCCTTGCTTGTCTTGTATATTGTTGTTGTTGTTTTTTCGTTTCGTTTCCTTTGCCCTCCCTATCGCGTTCTTGCTCTTCGAAGAAGAATAAAGAAGATCCTTTTTCCTTAGACGCAAGCTTGCGTGACTTTCTTGAGTTATCTTGTACTCCTTCTGCCCTTTAGTGGTCACCTCGCTTCGTAGCCGCTTCGTTGCTCGCCTCTCCCTATACGGCCGCGGTTTTTACTGCTGCAAGTCGCTTTCTGTCGCCCGTCTGCTACTGTTCTTCCTTGGAGCGCAAAGTGTGCCCAGGGGTTTACTGCGCATGCGGTGGAAACAGAAGCCGTTGCACGCAAAAAAAAAAGAGGAGGAAAGAGAACAGGCGAAAGCGTCGACACGGAGAAAATAAGGGCGGAAAGTGGAGTTTAAAATAAACAAAAACGCAGGAATTTGGCACCTAATCCCCAGCCAGAGACGGCACGCACACAAAAAAAAAGGAAAAGGAAAAGGGGAAAACAAACACGCACTACCACCAGGCGTCACAGCTTCCATTCATCACATGGGTATATGTCAGATCAATGCACAGAGAAAGTATCATCGTAAAAAAAAAAGTATCCACCCCTCCTCTGGCGATGCCGGCCACCTTACCGTGGTGCCAGGGTCCAGTACCCCGTCCAGGGGGAAGCCAAGAGCCCGCATTATACTCAGTCGCTGTAGACTGGGGCGGGCGGCAGGCTATCGGCAACCAGAGAGAGCAAGCAGCATCACCGACATTCTGGGGCGAGGGAAAGTGGAAGGGCGCTCTCCCGCACGTGCAAACGTGCTCTCTTCATAGTATTTACCGGCTCCTCTTGCTCATTAGCGGGGATGTCGAGCAGAACCCTGGCCCGTTACTTCGCGGAGCTCAATGGAATGCAGGTGGATTAACTCCGCCGAAGCGTCTCGCATTGGAAAAATTGCTCTACGATAGCAAGGTGGCCTTCTGTCTCCGCACCCAAAAGTGTAAAATTGTCGAAGTAACGTACACACCGTCACAGCCGGGCACCTTCGGCAAAGCACACTATGAGTGTCCTCTCTGTGGCCAGCGAGTAGTGAGTCACTGGTTCAGCCGACACCTGAGAGAGAAACATCCGGGTCACCAAAGCGATGTGATTGCGATTCCTCTCCAGCGTGCCAAACGTGCCAGAGACACTGACGATGATGATGAGGGAAAGAATGCAGTTATGCCGAAGAGGATGGATGCGTCTAGAGGGTTAGATTCTACACACGAGGCATGCTATACAGACGAGGCGTGGCTACGAGGGCACCATAAGCAAGGAAATTCCTCCTTGGTCTGTGCGCGCTGTGGCGTCAAGTACATGCGGCTGGGGTCTCTAGTCCGCCACACTCGACTTCACCATAAGGACAGCAATGTAGCGCAGATACGTCTTGAGGACGGGTCCCTCCTTTTCCATGACATGGGTGACCGGGAGTTTCAATGCCCACATTCCCCCCTGAAGAGCACACAACGAGGTGGACTCAGCAGGCACATAAAGGCAGTCCATGGTTCTTCCGAACAGGAGACGCGCCGTAATGTGCTAAAGTATGCCTGTGAGGAATCGTCGGCCCACTTATTGGAGTGCCCCACTTTGAGAGAGCTACGGATTAGCTGCGGCCTAGAAGAGTTATCTAGAGAGAAACAGCTCAGCAGTGACAAGCTGGCAGTATTCCTCTGCAGACTCTTCCAATTACCGTGCCCGTTGAAGAACTCCGTGCCGATCTCTCGTGGGGTGGACACATCCGCCACCCAGAGTGAGCTGCGGGACGGCCCTACATCACCCCCTCTCCTAGGTTATTGTTTTCTTATTTTCCAACTCTCCCCTC
>NW_021704229.1:27717-34380 GCF_003719485.1 Trypanosoma conorhini | reverse complement strand
CGCCGCGTTGAGAACCACTGAGTTTCTTCAACTGAATGATTTTGCTTAATTTCTTTATGAATATGTTTCCTACACACCCGTTGCTTGGAAGCACACATCCACAAATATGGGCCATTTCCTTTGTTACACCTGATTTTTTCCCTGATGCGACCTCCGCAGGGAGTATATTTCCTTTTTTTTTTTTTAATTCCCTTTGCTGTTTTTTTTTTTCTGCTTTCTGTGTGAGACAATTTTTGTGAAAGAATTGAGGCAGTCGAAGATGCCCTTTGCTGACCATAAGAAGTATAAGATCCAGCGGGAGGAAATGCCCGCCGTTCCTCACTTTTCCGACTTCAATGACCCACGCTTCTGCTTTACGGGCAACAAGCAGAAGAATGGCATTCTTGCATACTATCAGTGGCTCCACTGCATTGGAAACTGGGGCGAGGAGCACTCGATGTGCAAGAAAATGCGCTGGTACCTCGAACGAATGATGCAGGAGTCTTGGCTGGAGAAGTGGGAAGAAAAGCGTGCCTTAGGACACTTCGACCACGTTATCCTCTACGGTGTAAAGCCATGGAAGGAGTTCGAGCCCTTGTACCAGCCCGTGAAGAAGAATCGAAAGGGCGCCTATGAGTTCTGGCTGGATCGCAACTTTGAGCCTCTGTACGACGCGGATGCCGCCGACTTCCGGGAAAAGGCGCCCATCCTTCACGACGTCTTTGTGAACGGTAAGAAACCTGTCTATGACTGAGTAGGAGGCGTTGGGAGGCAACGCAAAACAAGAAGGGGGAAAAAATATGAAAGAAAACGAAATCCCAACGAGTCGGGAAGAAAGGAAAGGGGATCACAAATAAAAAAAAGACAAAAAAAAGAAACTGATACAAAAATAGTGATTAGGAAAGCTTGCATGCCTTTTAGTTTAGTGTTGGCAAAGCATGGGGAATGAATATCTCTCTAGGAAATGGGTGTGCTATTAGGACTCGTAACTCTTTGAACGGAGTTGCAGGGGGGAATTGTGTGCCTTCATTGTTGGCATTGACAAAATGAGAGCTGCACCTGCACCTGCAGCAGCAGCAACAAAAACAACAGCGAATGATATCATGAATCTGCAGCAGAACAGACACGCTACCATCTATCTTTCTCTTTTTTTTTTTCTGGGTGTTTGTTTGACACGCAAAGGTTATTACAAGAGTTCAAAAATACTTCTGTTTGTCTTTCTTTTTTGAGTTTTTTCGCTTCCACTCACTTCGTTTGAATTATGTCTGAGTCCGCGTATGGCCTGACAACCTTCAGCCCTTCGGGGAGGCTTGTGCAGATTGAGTACGCAACCACGGCGGCGGGTAAGGGCACAACGGCCCTGGGCGTCAAGGCGATAGACGGAGTTGTCATCGCTGCAGAAAAGAAGACGGCATCGCCCCTTGCTGACTCCTTGACGGTGCAAAAGGTGTTTGTTCTTGACGACCACGTCGGCTGCACGTACAGTGGAATTGGACCTGATTGCCGGGTGCTTGTCGACGCTGCCCGAAAAGCATGCCAGAGGTACCGTCTGACGTACCATGAGCCGATGCCGGTTAGTCAACTCGTTCGTCAGATCAGTTCCCTTTACCAAGAGTTTACGCAATCTGGTGGGGTTAGACCCTTTGGCTGCTCGCTCCTCGTCGCTGGGGCCGACTGCCAGGGCAACCACCTCTACCAGTTGGATCCCAGTGGCACGTTTTGGGCGTGGAAGGCCACCTCGATTGGCAAGGGAAGCACGGACGCCAAGACATTCCTGGAGAAGCGCTACACAAATGAGATGGAAATAGAGGATGCCGTGCACACAGCCCTTTTGACTCTGAAGGAGGGTTTTGATGGGACGATGACGGCAGAAAACACGCAGGTAGGACGGGTGAGTGAGGGCAAGTTCGAGATCTTTACCGTTGAGCAACTGAAAGACTACTTGGACCAGATTTAGTGTCACAGGCGCGAGACTCTTCTCTGGGTGGGTGGGTGGGCGTTTGCCGCACTCTTTCCCCCGCCCCCGCCCCTCTTAGGGGAAGGTTTTTGCCTGCAAAGGCAAAAAGGAAAGAGCGGAGGGAAAAAAGAAAACAAGGAAAAAAAACTGAACGGAGGAAAAAGAAGGAGGGAAATCTGCTCAACCCAACTCAGGCAGAGGAAAAGAAAAGAAACCATTGAGCGACAATTGAGATGTTGGCAATCATGCTTTGTTAAATGCGTCGTCTTCACAAGGCCAATGGCGCCTCTGTGTGTGTGCGTGTCACTGTGCCAGTGCGGCGTTAATGTTAAGTGTTTTTTTTTCCTCTTTTTACTTTTGCTTTGTGTCTTGTTCTCGTGGAGTAGTGATACGCGTATGCTTCGAAAGACACTAGCATTATGGGATTCTTCGATGAAAATGCAGTGCCTTAAGAAGAAGCTGCGGGCACGCTGTGTGTTGCAGTGCAGCGACAAAAGGCTCTTGACAAAGAAGGAGTTTATCACGCTATGCACGACAAATCCCTATGCACCCACGAATGAGCGCATGACTACAGATGAGGCGGAACAGCACTTGGAGAGGCTTCAACAGGCGCGGGAAGTGATACTAATGGGTGGGTATGTGTATATTAGGCCTTCTGACGTCGTAAACGTTGTAAATCACCGGCTGCAGCTCCCGACGCTCACTCGAGGAGCTCCGACTTACGTGCAGCAAAGCGCCACCCAACAATTAGTTGCGGTTTCTAAAGCCAAGAAAAAAGGTGCGGTTTGTAGTCGTGATTTTTGGGCGATGGTGTCCTTACTTGGTGCGACGCAAATGGCAATCTTAGCGTATCTGACGTTTCTCGTGTACGGTTGGGATGTCATGGAGCCTGTGTGCTATTTTGTGACGACCTTCACGGCGTTGTGTGCCTTCGCCTATTCCCTTGTCTGGCGGAGAGATTGCACCTTTCACGTTGTAGAGGGTCAGTTATTTCCGTCAAGTGCGGCGCCCGAGACTCATGGCAGGTCCATCGTTAGACAAAATTCTTTGGGCGATCTAACAACCTCTGCAGGCAAGAGTCCTTTTGAGTCTGCTTCCTGGGATGATGAGGAGCTTTCCGAGTTGCTTGAAAACTGTGATTTCACCGCTTCTGTTGCCGCTGGGGCTGTAAAGGAGAAAAAGTGAGGAAATTGTTCCTGCCGTGCCTGCCGCTCTCGTTGCGTCGGCCCCCTCCCTCGTTCTCTCTCCCTTTCATATTCGTCTGTTTGTTTTTGTTTGTTTGTTTGTTTGTTTGTGTGTGCTGCTTCTTCCACCTCTTCTTTCTGTTGCTTTGTTTTCAGGTGGTGCTCCTTGACTTGTTTTCGTGTCGCGTGGCGCAGCTCCACACAAGATTCATTCTGAGGTGGCCTTTCTTTGCCGTGCGTGTGCGTGTTTGTTTGTTTTTTCTTTTTGCTTCTATACTTTTCGTTTGCCTTTTTTGCAGCTCCGGTTTTTTGTTTTGTTTTGTTTTTTTCCCCCCACTTGTTTCATTTTTTCATATATATATATATATATTTTCCCCTCCGTAGCTCTTGTTCTGCGCTCATTGCCCTCAATGTGGACTGTGCACGAAGATGAGTACCAGAGCACCGACGTAAAATTGCCCGGAGTTCTTCAGGGCGGGTGGAATGTCGAGGAAGACAAGACAGCCAAACCGATAGGCATCTACACGAAAAGTTCTCAGGTGTTCGCCACGCCCTCCATGACTCCCACTGACACCACCCCACTGAATGCGCACAAGCGCAACTCAAAGGCTGCCTGGACGCGCACTCACACGCCTGTTAGTTTTCCCGTACCAAACGGCCTGTTTAGTCCGCCTCAAGCTGCAATTTCTGCCCAGCCAAGTATGATGCGGGTGGATGCGCCGCCGTTTGAGCCGTCGCCGAAGAGCGTGGCCGCAACCGTGTCGTATGCCGCTTCGTCGCCCATGGGAAAGCGGAGGATGACGCCCACACAGGTGCCGCAAGTCAATGCACCTGAGAGTAGCAACTTACACATGCGCATGACGGTGGAGGATATTTCGGGTAGAGAGAAGGACAGGACTGCTGCTAATTACATGGAATGGAACAGTTCTGTTGTGAACTCGTCTCATCCGCAGGTATCCATACGTGGGTACAATGCCAGCGTTACTCCAGAAGGGTTGCGCGGCTCCGTGTATGAGATAGCAAAGGACCAGCATGGATGTCGATTTCTTCAGCGTCTGTTAGGAGGAACAAGCGGGGATGGGGAAATTGTCCGCGTTATCATGAACGAAATTGTCCCGCATGTGGCGGAGCTGATGACGGATCAGTACGCCAATTTTCTTATCCAGAAACTCTTTGACATTATGCCTCAGGAGGTGCGTTACAATGTTGCGCGCGTTGCTGCTCCAAAACTGACCTCCATAGCGCTTACACCGCATGGGACGTTCAGCGTGCAGAAGATGGTTGAAACCATTGCTTCACGTGAGGAGATGGATATTCTCCGGGAAGCTCTCTCAAAGGATGTTGTTCGCTTGGTAAAGGATGCTCATGGAAATCATGTCATTCAGAAGGTGTTGCAACGGTTCAATCATGCGGATAAGGACTTCATTTACGCGGCGGTAGGGTCGGACTGCATTTCTATTGCTAAAAACAAGCAGGGATGCTGTGTGCTCCAGCGTTGCCTTGAGTATGCGTCTTCTTCACAAAAGGCCACGCTAGTGAACCAGATTCTTGGCTGCTGCCTTCAGATAGCTGAGGATCCCTTCGGAAACTACGTTCTTCAGTACGTTCTGGAGTTCAACGACAGCAAAACGACAGACACGATTGCAATCGCATTCCTTCCACATTTAGTTCAACTTTGCATGAATAAATTCAGCTCCAACGTGATAGAGAAAGTGTTGCGTGGAGCCTCGCAGCCTGTGCAGGAAATGTACGTAGAAACCATGTGTTCCCCCAATGTTGTTTCACGGCTAATCCAGGACGATTTTGGCAACTACGTGCTTCAGACTGCGCTCACTATATGCTCCGCGGCCCAGGCGGAGTCACTCGTGTCTGCTGTTCGTCCCCTCATGCCCACCGTTAGAAATGCTCCGTATGCGAAGAAGTTGGAGGGAAAACTTGATGAAATTGTTCTAAGGACTGCCGGTATCGACCGTGTTTCTGCCATTGAGTACGAGGACAGCCGCCAAGGGGAGTTAACGGGGCAGGGCTACGAGTTGTTGTAGTCGCAACACGACAGGTAGCCTGCCGGTGGGTCAAAGGTGGTACCCCCCCCCCCCCAGCAAAACTATCCCGTTGACTTTATCGAATCCCGCAGGAATGATGGCGCCGGCCTTGACGGCGGCTGTACAGTCTGCACGTCTGTGTGTGTGTGTGTGCGAGGAGGGGGCGGAGTATTGCCTTCGTGGGAAACATATATATATATATTAACCTAAGAAAGTTGTGGAGAGGCAGAGAAAACCATTATTTCCGTTTCGCCTTGAAAAGAGGAATAATTTTAGTGTGGAGTGGAGCACATGTATACTCAAGAAGCGGGGAGAAGGCGACGTAACATCCAATTAACGGAGAGATACGAGGGAGAAGAACAAAAAACAAGAAACTAAAACAACATGTTAAAGGAGCGCCGAAGACAAGCACACAGAAGGCAAAAAAAAAAAGTGTAAAATAAGAAATACCCAGCAGAAGTGAGCGGAGAAAAAAAAAGGAAAATAAATATTTGAGCGTCGTAAGTGGGTGTGTATGGTGTAGTTTGCGGCAGCAACGCTGAGGGTCAATGCGAGACGCAACGTCACGAGAGGAGCTGGGTGTGTCCGCTTGCGTGTATTCCTTGCCCCGACGCATCCCCGCCGCCTCCGCTTTGTGTGATCTCCACGCAAAGGTCGTGTCACAGTCTGTGCAGTTGATCCGAGGTGTATAGGACAAACTGCGTTCATTACTATTGTTATTATTCTGCTCATCATGCTTGTTTGTTTGTTTTCCACTCGTTTGTGTGTATGTTAAGCCAAAAAAAAAGTTTGAATTTCCTGATGTTTGTGAAGTAACAAAAACTGAGAGAAAAATAAGGCTAAAAACAACAGGAGGGACTCCAATGCGGCAGTGGGCGTGATTGCGCCGTCTGTGTCTCGGCCCTTCTCTCTCTTTTTGTTGCCTCCAGTTCCTTGATCCCCATCTGCTTCCTGCCGCTCTACATATTTTGCGTGTGTGAGAGGAATAAGGAAGCAGGGGTCTGCTCTTCCACAGGAGGACTGCACGAAGGGCTCAGCGAAGAGCGGGGACCGTGTGATGGGGAGCGTGGTGCTAGAGCGCAGGTGAAGAGAAGAGGAGGCGGAGAGGCCGCATTCATGAGGTTGTCTTGGGCGCCACTGTAAACAGCCACTGCGCCACCACGAGGCCACAGCTGAAAAAAAAAACGCTGAAGAGGCGTGGCAAGCCTGCCCTTCTCCTTGTGTGTGGGGATGCTGGGGACTATACAGTCGTGCGTCCTTCGCTGCGTATCCCTATCCCAGTTTTATACCCACCTCTGTGGCGGGGAACGTGGCATCAGCTGTTTTTCAAAGGCAGATAGTATACGCGCCATGACTGCGTTGCTGCTTAATCCTTGGTGTGAATATAAGAAGGGCGCGATGTAACGCTGGTGAAACACGGCGGTGCTCGCCGTTCCGTTCGCCGTTCCGTTCGCCGTTCCGTTCGCCGTTCCGTTCGCCGTTCCGTTCGCCGTTCCGTTCG
>NW_021704229.1:20413-27692 GCF_003719485.1 Trypanosoma conorhini | reverse complement strand
ACCGTGTGGATGGGGAGCGTGGTGCTAGAGCGCAGGTGAAGAGAAGAGGAGGCGGAGAGGCCGCATTCATGAGGTTGTCTTGGGCGCCACTGTAAACAGCCACTGCGCCACCACGAGGCCACAACTGAAAAAAAAAACGCTGAAGAGGCGTGGCAAGCCTGCCCTTCTCCTTGTGTGTGGCGATGCTGGGGATTATACAGTCGTGCGTCCTTCGCTGCGTATCCCTATCCCTGTTTTATACCCACCTCTGTGGCGGGGAACGTGGCATCAGCTGTTTTTCAAAGGCAGATAGTATACGCGCCATGACTGCGTTGCTGCTTAATCCTTGGTGTGAATATAAGAAGGGCGCGATGTAACGCTGGTGGAACACGGCGGTGTTCGCCGTTCCGTTCGCCATCGTCGGTTGATGTGGGTGTTCAGCATTTGTGGGCTTAGCACACGACGACAAGGGGTGGGGTTCGGGCAATCGTCGAAGGGATCCCACGGCCTTCGGTGCAGCTGTTGGGGGCTGGCAACTAAGCAGCAAGTCAAGTGGGTCTTCAGACTTCAGCCACTCTTTGGACGCGTGCTTGCTGTTTGAGAGCTCCTTGCGCTCTATTTTGCCTTCTCTGCGGCGTCAACCGCTTCTGTGAAGGTCTTGCCAATTTGTTCTTTGTGTAAGTGGGTAATGGATTCCCTTCCATTGTTTTATATGCGAAGCGTACCTTTCTGCGAGCCGGTGAACCGCAAGCAATGGCTTCCTCTCCTCCTTCAACTCTGCTTTTGATGGCTTGTGGCGTGCTTGCGCCTCATTAGCGCTGCCCCGCCCAGGTTATATTAGAGGCAGGGGAAACATGACGTGGACGGCGCTTCGCGTTGAGCGGGTTCTGGACGGCATTGCTGCGCTCCACAAGAGGAAGGACGCCGACCGTGTAGAGCACCTGCAACGAGAGAATGAGCGACTGAGCAAAGAATTGTCCGAAATGGAGCGGGTGCACAAGGCAGCCGTACAGGATCTTTCCGAGAAGGGGTTGAGAATGGAACGGCTGATGCGGCAACTTTTATCCGAGCGCAGTCGGTTGACGGGGGAATTGGCGAAGTTGCGTGAAACAAAAAGATCCCTTGAGGGCATACTCAATTCAAGGGCCTGCTTAACGGAAACTTCATCGAAAGCTGATATGGCCGTGCAAACGGACGCGCTGCGCCCACTTGCTCTCCTCAACGAACAGAGCACGCAGACGTTTTACGAATTGGAGGACGTGGCCGTGCAAACGGACGCGCTGCGCCCACTTGCTCTCCTCAACGAACGGGCCACGCAGACGTTTCACGAATTGGAGGACGTGGCCGTGCAAACGGACGCGCTGCGCCCACTTGCCCTCCTCAACGAACGGACCACGCAGACGTTTTCAGGAAAGAACTCAAATTCGTCCATGAATCCTGTGACTGTAGCTGAATTGACGTGTCAGTCGTCGTTTTTTTTAAAGGCGAAGATGCCTTCAGTAACATATACTTACGGACTTGCGACTCCCACTTCAATTCATTACGTTAACGGGGCCGAACGTCTCGCGCTCGCCATGTATGCTGTTGGACAGTGGGTTGAGAGCGTTAAGTTTGACATTCATAACTCAGATTATGTTTTTGTGGGTTTGAACGTGGAGGGGTGGTGGCAGTGGCGGCGGCAGGCGCTGGGACAATTGGACGCGGCCACTGATGTCGTCAGGGCCTACAGCGATGCTGCCGATCCGTTGTGGTGGTGTGGGGCGTTGGCTTCTGCTCTTTTGGATTTGGACGTGGAGCGTAATATGTCAGTTGGAGATTTTCTTGTGGCCAGCTGTGGTTGCGAGGTGGGGGCAGAAACAGCCTGCAATCCAGTTTCGCTTAATGAGATGGTGGCATTCTTAACAAGGACCACAAGCTATTGCTTGTTGGTGACGAAAAAAGACTCAGTCCTTGGTGATCACCTTGCGCTTGTACTTGCGGTTTCTGTACTTGAGAATGAGGCCTTATTTTATATTGTGAGACCCGGTGATGCTGCTGCAAAGGGTGAAGAAACCGCTGGAGGGGACTCTATGCACACGCTAATAGGTGAGTGGCGTTGTAGCCGCGAATTGTTGACGCAGTTTGATCTCTTTCAAACGGTGAGGTGCTTCCCACAGGGCGCGAATCCGGAGATTCGCTGGATGGACGTCGTGGAGGGGCACTTGACGGCCGTGTCGGTGGGGCTGCCAGAGGAGGTTTCGCTGGTGCGCGACACCATGCACGCCAGGCTGTTGGATCTCGCAACCTCTCTCTGGTGGCCAATAGAGCCAATTCTACGCGAGGGTAATGCTTTGATGTTTTTTAGTCCCCTTCTAGAGCGCGCCGCCGCCGTTGTTGTTGTAGTGAACGTTGATGCAGCCACCGTTCGCCGCCTTGACCTTCTGCAGGCTTCGGCGAAGGAGTTTGGCTTTCCAGGAAGCCCAAAGGCGGTGATTGTTCAGGTTAATGGACAAGAAGTATGTACGAGTCGCCTCACACTGAACCCGACGTTGGAGCGAGAGGCAGCACTGAGGGAGGGGAACGTGTCTCGGTCCGCTCACTTTGCGGAACCTGAGCCCGCCGCCGGCACCGGGGATGCTGAGGAATGCGGCAGTGTTGTTGGTAGTCGCAGGGGCGACAGCGGTGGGACTTTTGGAGGAGTCTCCTCACAGCACTTGATTACTGCAGCTGATGCAGACGCTTTTTTTCAGATGTTCCACAGAACGCTGGCGATGCATTTGGAATTTATGGTGAACTACATGGACCTTGTCTTCCGACTCCTCTTATCCGTTATGTGGCTGCCGTCGCCCGGCCTAATCGAGGAGGGCCGCGCCGTTGCAACGCCACCTATGCTGAGCGCCACCATTGCTCGGCAGCATTTGGAGCTCGCCGCAATGAGAACTAGAAACACCTCTGTGAGTGGGGCCTTGTGTCGTGCTGCGGCTGCGTTGGATTCAACCAAGGCGATGATGAACGGCTTAGAGGAGGAGAATGGCGCCCTCCGGGCGGAATTGGCGCGGTACGCCTCCGTTTCTGAGGAATTGCGCCAGGAGACTCATGCCAAGGAGGAACAGTTGGCGGGGGCCGCGAGATACTGCGGCGCCGTCGAAGAACAACTGCGTCTCGCCATGACTTCCTTCCTGCAACTCCGAAGTTCTGCTGAGGATATGCAAAAAGACAACTTTATAGCGACGTCTCAAGCGAACAGGAAACGAGGCCCGATGGGGCCCCACGAGGAGTGCTCCCCCTCGTCCTCAGAAACGGGTAGCTTATCGTAGCAAAAAGCAGAAGAGGAGGAGGAAGAAAAAACAAAACAAAACAAAGGCGGGGCTAAGAATACATGTGGCTTTGCACATATATATGTATCGCATTGTGTGTGTGTGTTTTTTTTTTGCTGCGTGTGTGTGGATGCCTTCTCTCATTGTTCTCATAGCGGAGGGCTGTGTGGTGTTTCGTCCCGCCGCGGTTCGTGTTTCTTCCCTCTTGCTTCGTTTCTGGTGTCTCTTCGCTTAGTTCCAGGAAGGTGGTGGGGCGGCGGTGCATGGCGTCTTCCTGCTCCTCCTCAGGTTCTTCCACTGGCTCCTTCCCCTTGGCGGACGAGGGCAGCGTTGTCCGTGAGGTTGTGGCTTCGCTGCAGCTGCCCCTGCAGCGACAGCAGGAGCTGCTCACGCGGATACAGAACTGCGAAGAGGAGATAGAGAAGTTGAAGCTCTACTCGTTGCGCAGGCCAAGTGGGGGCCTCCTGTCCCCATCGGAGGCTCAAAAAGGCAGTGAGTGGAAGGCCGGGTGTAAGAACGGCGAGTTGGGCGCTGGGGCAGAAAGGATGTGCGATTACTGTTTCAAGGTGGCACGCTGCTGGCCCTGCCAAGAGTGCGAGCGTGAGTGGTACTGCAGTAGTCCTTGCCAACGTCTGCGGGAACATGTGCACCGTCCGTTCTGTCGGCATCGAAGACAGCTGAGGTGACTCCACAGCCGTCATTTATGCATGTACTACTTCTTCTGCGTTGAAGTTGTGTGCGATGACGCCTCTTTTTCTGCTTGCCGTTCTTCTTGCTCTGCCACGTGACGCATTTTCGGTGCGGTCCATCCCCTCGTACCACCGCCTCATCTGTTGTCTGTTGCCGTCGCAGCTCTTCTGGTGAAGGAGGGACTACCAAGGAAGATAAGGGGCTGGCTCAACTGGGAAAGAAAGAAAACGAAAAAAAGAAAAGTCTGGTGCAGACATGGACCAGTTGCGGCGTCTCGCTCTTAGCCTCTCGGACCCGAATTTGTGGGAGTCGCGGGGGGCGCGGCTGGAATTGACTCGCTTCTTGGCACCCGAAAATCTTCGCAACGTGTGGCTTCACGGCGAGCAGGATACGGCGGAGACGCTCCTCCGCGAGGCAGAGACGGTTGGGAGCCCCGAAGTTTACGCTGCTCTCGGCGATGCCTTTAAGCGGCTCTTTGACGCGGGTGCCGGCGGAGCAGCTGCGGAGGAGTTCATCCGCTTGGACACCTCGCACATCGTCACACGTTTTCTTGTGAACGGCATGGCACACGAGGATCTCTACAGGGCGGCAAGTGTGCGACCGGCACTGATGCGTCTGATGGCTCTGCTGCCGCCCGAGCTGGCGCCGCCTGTGGGGGAATTGTTGTCAGCCGCCCTACAGAACGAGCGGGTGCTGCGCTTGTTTGACGAGAATAGCCCTGAATCCCCAGAGAATGAAATGGTGTGTCAATTCCTGCTCCACTACACGGTGTTGATTTCATTCATAACTTCAACGACGACAGCCGCGTTTGAGCACGACCCGCTTCTTGTAGCCAACTACCTAATGATTAGTTGTATCATTTCTAGGCACGTGGCGATACCGCCGGAGTTGCTTGAAAAAATTGAGCGGGCGCTCGCGGACTACGAGGATGTGTTTGTGTTTTGCTCCGTTTGCCGCGCGTGTGCCACGTCTCTCCAACATCATGAACTCAACGCCGCAAGGTACGCGTCTTCATGGGGAGTGAAGGCTGCCCGTCCCTTGTCGCAGTGTGACGATGCCACTCGAGCTGCCATCTATGGCGTGCTTGGCGCCGCAAGCACTACTGCTGCCGGATGGCGCAGTGTCTATCCGTGTGTGCGCATAGAGGAGGAGATTGTGCGCGCGTTGGGCGTCGCCGCGCTCCGACCCGGGGCCTTAGGCTTAATGGATGTACTTGTACAATCTCCACATGTCCCAGACTTATTTTTCAGCTCCTCGCTCTTGCAGACTGCATGGCGGTTGCACGGAGACACCGATGATGTTACTCGAGAGAACTTGTGGCGTTTTATTAGCGATGGCTTGACGCGAGACAGCATTGTGCTGTCGTTGGCATCACCGTGCGCCGCATTTTTGTGTTCTCTGACGCATGAAGGCAGCGTGACTGTGCGTGAGCTGCAGCTGCGGGTTGCCACTTTCCTTGTGAGGGGGGCAGGCCTTTCGCAGGAGGTGGTGGATGACCTAAAACAGTTTGCTTCACGGGGACTCTATCCGCCTGCAGCTGTCGGTGTGGAGGCGATCGCACCGCGTTGAAGGCGTCTAGTGGAAATAGACGTATATACATGCATCCACTGCTAACCCTTCCTCCCGTCGTTGCCGCTCGCCATGGGGGAGGAGCGATAGGCCCTTTTGAGGTGCGGCCCAGAGTGGAAGCGGGGATGCGTGCGAGAACACTCTGTTCGTGTTTTTTTTATTGTTCTTACGATGCGTTCACCATCATTCCTCCTGTCAATGTGGCTTTCTCCCTCTGTTCTCTTATTCCCGTATTTTTTTTATTTGCCTTTTTTGCTATTGCTGCTGCTTTGTGTGCCCTTCTTCTTGTGGAGGGAGTTCGGGTAGCTGCGAGCGTGAGAGTGTGTGGTTGCTGTCCCTCGGGCCTCATGTCTGTCCGCGAGCGCGCCGTAGTGCTGATCGATGGCCCGGCCCTAGTGCACCGCTGGTACCACCGCTGGAGCTACACTAGTAAGAAGACCCCGGTGGACGTGAAGCGGTTTACCATCACCAACGCCCGGCACATGGTTGCCACGGCGCACAGCTTTGACCCCAGCCACCTCGTCCAGCACCTCCTCTCCCCGCAGGTAGAGTACGCCCACACCCCGAAGCACAACAAAATCATCGTTTGCTTTGATCAGGGGGACGGCGGACGGCGCGAGATCTACCCGCACTATAAGGAGAACCGCGAGCAGCGTGAGCACGCGGTGGAGCTCTCCGTGATTAAGAAAGTCGCGACTAAGGTGTTCACGGGGGAGCCCAAAAACACACTCCTTGTTCTTCCTGACTTCGACGCCAAACTCAAAGATGTGGACGCAGAGGCGGATGACATGATTGCCACCTTAGCGCTGCACAACCAGCAGCTTAAGATACCCACGGTGGTGATGTCGCACGACTACGACCTTTACCAGCTTATAGATGAGGCCAATAAGTGCTACCACTACGATATACGCACAAAACATTTGGTCTCCGAAAAAGGTGTCATTGAGCGTCTCGGGGTACATCCGAAACTTGTCCGCGACTTCAAGTCCCTTGCCGGTGACTCCTCGGACAACATTCCCGGCGTGAAGGGTATAGGAAAGACCCGCGCCCTACAGCTGCTTAAGAAATACGGCGATTTAGAGGGTGTTCTCACAAAAGGCAGCAAAAAGCAGGGCGGACATTTAGGTGACCTGTTACGTGCCGGCGTGGCAGATGCGGAGCTGTCGCGAAAATTGGTGGAGCTGCGAAACTGTCCCAAAATACTGAAAGCCTGTGAGGCCTTCATGAAGCTGTAGTCTGCGAGAGCGAGAGCGGGAAAAGGGAGGCACTCGTTGTTTGCCCTTTCTTGTTTACTAGAAGGTGAAGCCGCGGCGAGAAAACACCTGCCTCGCCCCCCTTCCCCCCAAAGAAACGCAGGAAAACAAAGAAAACACCAAGAGGGGAAAACGGAATTCGCAACAAATACTCCATAGATTCATTTGTCGTCTTGTCTTTGCATTTGTTTTTATTGTTCTTTTTTTTTTGTTAATGCACTGTTTGGGTGGTTGGTTGGTTGTTGTTTGTTTTCGGTGGGGTGTGTGCGCCCGTACTTGTGGCTGTCCCGCCTTTCTGCCACGTAGAGGGGCGCGTGCCGCACACCCCGCCCTTTAGCAAAACACAAACAGCCACAAAACAAAACAAAAATAGAGGGGCGGGGGCGGCGTGCCCGTGGAACCAACGTAAATAAAAAGAAAGCAACGGCGGCAACTGGGGGGAAAACGAAGAATCCGTGCAACAGCCCATGGTGCCTTTTTTTTTTTGCACCT
>NW_021704229.1:17026-20182 GCF_003719485.1 Trypanosoma conorhini | reverse complement strand
GCAACGCATAGAAAATAGAGAGGGATAGAGAAGGAGAGAGAGAGAGAAAAAGAGAGAGTCGGGGTGTACGAAGTACATAAAGTGCTAAAAAGAACCCCTCCCCTCCCTAACAAAAAAACAACAACAACAACAGCAACGACATGTTGCTGTTGTTTCCTCTTCTGGCGGGAATGCAGACGCATTCGCCCTTTCGCGTCGTGGTCTCGCTGTTCTATTGACTACCGTATATCCTCGCCGCCCGCCACATGTAACTGTGTTTTGTTTTTCACTTTGTGTGTGTGTGTATGTGCCCCTGTTTCCGTTTTCTCTTCGCCGCTGCTCGGTATCTTGACGGATGCGATAGTGTGTAGGAGAAAATAAACAAAAAGGGGGGCGAGGAGGAGCATGTCCGTTTTTTTTTTTTGAGTGTGTCCTCTCTTTCTGCATCTTTTTTCTTCTTGCTTTTATTCTTGCCGTCGCTGGGCCTTGTGTGGCCGGCACCGCAGTGAGGGCCAGCCGCTCCGTGCGTGGAGGAGGTGGACCGCGAGGAAAAGAAGAGCACCACCCTTCCCAGAAGCTCGCTTTGGTAGCTCCCTGCAAGTGGGGGGCGGGCGGGAAGGTGAGTCAGGGCTCGGACACACAGCTTGAAGAGTAGGGCGGAATCAAGGAAGCTAGCAAGGGAAAAAAAGTCACAGGGAGCGGGGCACGTAGAGGATTGCCGAGCATGCCGCCCGCGTTGTCTCTTGAGGATCACGCAAAAGCCAAGGAGTTCGGCGCCTTCCTGCGCCACTTGGGTCTCTCAAACTGCCTGCAGTTATTTATGGAGCAGTGGCAGCAGCTGGTGAAGCAGCAGGATGCTGCCAACCCCGTAGGAGCGAAGAAGGGCCCCAAGAAGAGCCGGTCTGGCGCGTCGTCGCGATCGCGTAAGGGTTCGTCCTGCGCTGCTTCTAACCTTCAAATTCTGCAAACTAAGCACCGCGTGGTGACCTCCACCGGTGTTGAGGAGGAGCTGTGGGAGCTATCGGGTGAGGACTATCTTGCACCAAACTTCGAACGAGGGGCGGGCGTGTCCTTGTCGACGTACAAGGAGCTGCAAGGCTCCGGGCAGACGCGGCTTGTGCAAACCAGGCCATACTTTAAGGAGGCGCCGCCCGCCAATTTACCGTTGGATTCCTTTCCCCTTCGCGTAGTTTATGAGGTGGGGAAGACGGGGTTCGAGGAGGAAAAAGATTTTGCCATAGTTGCGGATACCGTAGTTGCTGGTCGGTATCAGATGCTGCAATTTCTCGACTCCGCTGCATTCTCCCGGGCTGTTCGCTGCATGGATCTACAAGAGGAAAGAGAAGTTTGCCTCAAGGTAATACGCAACTCGAAGGATTTCTTTGATCAAAGCCTGGATGAGGTCAAGCTGCTGAAGCTTATCGACTCCTCTGGGGACACGGAGGAGAACTGCGTGGTGAAGCTGTACGACTATTTTTACTACAAGGAACACATGTTCATAGTAACGGAATTGTTGCGTGACAACTTGTACCAATTCAGCAAATTTAATCGAGAAGAGGAGACAGAATTTTATTTTACTCTTCCTCGTTTGCAAGCCATAGCGCGACAGATTTTGACGGCTCTCTCCTTTCTGCAAACTATTGGCGTAGTGCATTGTGACCTCAAACCGGAGAATATACTCATCCGCTCATTTAGCCGATGTGAGGTAAAAATCATCGACTTTGGGAGTAGCTGCTACCTGACAGACAAACTCAGCTCCTACGTGCAGTCCCGTTGCTACCGCGCCCCTGAGGTGATACTTGGTTGCAAGTATGATGGCCGTGTTGATATTTGGTCCCTGGGGGCCATTTTGGCCGAACTAGCGACGGGCCACGTTCTGTTTGAGAACACGTCTTTGCCACAGATGTTGGCGGCCATCTGTAGCGTCTGCGGCCCTTTGCCGGCCTCTATGCTGCACGAAGGGCGCAACACATACCTTTTTGTGACAAAGTATGGTGCCTTTTACGAGTTCTGGGAGAGGAAGGAGCTCGTGTTCCATTTTCCTGTTCCGGCAAGTTCGTTAGAAACACTTTTTGGGTACGACGACCCTTTATACCTTGAGTTTGTTCGGGCGTGTCTCACAATTGATCATTGTAGGCGGCCTACTGCGGACGAGTTGCTGCAGCACCCCTTCTTGCAGAAGGACTACGGCAGCGCGCGCAGCTCCCCGCCGCCGCTGAAGCGAAAAGTGCCTGACCATGACGCACCACCAAGTTCTATTGTAGCTACTGAAGTGAAATCTCCGTTGGTGCAGCACGCAGCATAGATAACTTTTTTTTTTCTCTCTCTGTTTCTCACCACTTATCCGGTTTGGTTACATTCACCCCTTTTTTTTTTCCGTGGTTGAACTTCCCGCGCCGCTTTCCCTTTGTTGTTGTTGTTGTTGGTGTTGGCCGTCGTTCGCAGTTTGTTAATCCCCGACAAGTTGGTCTGTTTACGCTTCCTTTTCTCCCATTAGACCCTCCGCTCCTCTCACCACTGCAGCCGTCGCCATTCATCCACTTCTCTTGCGGAGGCAGCCAATAGAAGCGGTCCCTCTGTTTTTTTTTTGGCCCTTTTTGTTTGTTTGTTTACGCTGCGACGGCGGAGATGGAAATCAGTGGCCGCAAGCCAGCAGCAGCAGCGGCAGCGGCGGCAGGCGCGCGTGTGGTGGTGCAGCGTGGGGTCATGGGGCCGGGGTGCGGTTTTGGCGCGGTAGTCAAGGCGGTCGTCGGCGTCCCTTGCGACCCTTCCCCCCTTGAGCGCATGACTCAAAAGGGCAGCGATGGGGGTTTGGGGATGACCGAAGGGTGAGAGATGCACGCGGGTGAAGCGGCAACCCCTCTCCCGCGAACGAAGCCGGCGGGGAGGAGAGGGAGGGAAAGAGGGGGCTATATAGATTGGAGGGGCGCATGTATGTGCATGTGAAGAAAACGAAGGGGTAAGCGGGAAAGTGAGGAATGTTAGCTGGAGGTGGCTGGGGTGGGAAAAGAGAGAAGAAAACGTTCTTCCTTTTTTTAGAATTTTATTCTGGTTGATGCCTTTTTTTTATTTATTTATTTTTTTTTGTGTGTGTGTAGTTTTGCCCTGTGGTAAAGTGAGTTTGTGTGTTTTCTCCTCCGCGGCAAAACGAAGGAGGGCTGAGAACGGAAATGGGAA
>NW_021704229.1:0-17001 GCF_003719485.1 Trypanosoma conorhini | reverse complement strand
CGGAAATGGGAACGAAAGACGCAATAAAAAAAAATAAACATAATCACAAACAAAGACACAACGGGTCGTGCGTGTATGTCTGGGCATATACAGTCAAAGCTTTACCCTCTGCCTTGCAGCACACACGCACACACACTCAAAGAGAGAGAGAGAGAGAGAGACACACACACACACACACACATATATATATATATATATATGCGCCTTGTTTTGCTGTTGTTGCCGCTTTTGAGGGCGTGTATCTTTGCTTAGGCTGCTGTTTACGTTGTTGTTTTTTTGCCAGTGTCGGTGATGATGGTGCAAAGGGGAAGAGCCGCCTTGTGTTTGTCGGAGGTTGTGAACGGAGTCCTTGCGCGTATTCGCACACCTCCAGTTGGTTCTGTGGCGTCTGTCACTCCCTCTCTTTCTGTGTGTCTCGCTGTGTGCGTCGCATTGCAGATGTGCGGCTGCCGCTGTCCCTTCCTTTTGGTTTATTTCTCTGTCTTTTTGCCCCCAGCTCGCCGCTAGCGCACACGACAGCGTTTGGGTCCCCGTCGGAAGGGGATTGGGGGAGGTCTGCTTCTGCGCGGGGGTGCGGGGGAAGTAAACACGCATTGCCAGTGAGGGCCTTATAGCGGTACGGAGCCAGCGGACACCTACTTGCCACCTACAGTCACACAGTCAGTCTTCATTAGTACTTACTTATCCATATACTAACCCGCGCCGGTTGCTATGCAGCAGCCGCCGCCACCACGTTACGTTTTGCAGGTGAGTACGGGCAAATGGCGAAAACAACCCGCCTCACTTAGCGCTGGGTCAGTCAAAGAGGCTGAATACCTACAAAACTCTATGGACTACTTTTTGAAAAGGGCCATGTGTGCATCAGTCCCTGCCGCAGCTGACAGCAACCACACGCCGCGTTTGATTGCTGAAGCACCGAAGGAGTTGGAGTGGTTCGAGACGCGGCACTGTCCACGGTCATCGCGGGTTCCTTCATTTTCGTCCGCCCCGTTGGATGTCAACCCCATCGTTGGTCTTTTATGTGATGTGCCCCTGTACGACACCTGTGACGCTCTCGTTCAGCAAAAGGGGGTGATGTGGGAAAGGCTGCAGGATGGGCTTCTCGACGATGTGGCATTGCAGCTGAGTTTTGATGAATTCTATGGCGTTTGCGAGCGGTTGGTGCCCAATATGGTGAGCCGAGAGTACTTGCAGCGAATGTTTTACTTGCTGCTTTCCGGTGATGAAAAGGATTCGCTGCCTCTATCTTCCTTCTTCTCCTTCCTTGTCGAGCATGCCTTCCACCCGGCGCTGGATCGAAACGTAGATGCGCTTTTCAGAGCGTTTGATCCGGATGGTACAGGCGTGATCTCTGCGGCCACGCTGACGTCCAAGGTTGTTTTTGCATGGGCGGAGCTGAATTTGTTTGGGAACTTGCGAGTGGAGTGGGAGAAGCTGGCCGCTGCGCTCAAGGTGACGAACGGTGTGGACCTGCGCATCGTCGACGGTGCTCGGTTACTCACCCCAGAGGCGACGCGCGCCGTCTTTTGCGCCTCCCACAAGTTGTACGCTGTCATGGAGTCGATTGACATGGATGGGCCCCACCTCGGCAAGTCGTCATCGTGATGGGCCCTGTTGACTTCGCTATGTATACTTCCTGATGCGAAGGCGACGCAGCTGCTATTGAGGCTTTAGTCGCCGGCCCCTCTTTTCCGCAGAAGCACAGAGATTGAGAAGGCAAATGGGCGCGGGGGTGATGGTGGGGGAAAAGTGCACATGGTTCCCTAAAGGTGCTTGTATTCCTTCTTTTTTTCTTATTCTTTTTTTTTTCTTGTGCGTGTGTCTTCGCCGTTGCTCTTGGCGTGGTGGCGACGACGGCAGCTGAAGGCAAGCGGAGGACACCGTGAGGGTTGCAGGTTTGCCGCCACAAGCGGCGGGCGTATTTCGTGTCCCTGCCCCGCAACCTTCCATCGTAATACTACTACCGGCGCTGGTTGTCGCGGCCCACACCTGCACGCACAGCGAAAGAAGGAGGAAATAACGAAGAAACAACAACAACAATAAACATTACAAACATACAAACAGGAAGAGGTGAGTGGGAAGAAACTAGAAGAGGAGGGAGTTGCAGCATGGGCGAGGCGTCTTCTCTCACCCCGGAAGAGATGCGGAAGTTGCAGGAGGCAACGGCTCTTTCCGAGGCACAAATTCTTCGGCTGCACCAACGGTTCACGATGCTTGACCGGGCTGGTCAGGGAACTATTACGGCAGAGGTTTTCAGCTCTATTGCCTCCGTGGCCTCAAACCCTCTCCTTGGGCGCGTATTGAAAGTGTTGGATTCAACTGGTGATGGGAAAATCGATTTTGCGAAGTTTGCGAAGGCCCTGGCTGTTTTTTCCCCACAGGCCGACAAGCGGGAGAAGCTGCGTTTCACCTACAAGATGTATGACTTTGATGGAGACGACAAGATCAGCAACAGGGACCTCTTTGAGACTCTGAAGATCATGGTGGGAACGAACCTAACGGAGGTGCAGCTGCAGCAGATTGTTGACAAAACGTTCATTGAGGTGGACCTGAACCGTGACGGGTACATTACGTTTGATGAATTTGAGCAGTTGACCCTTTTGAACAATTTTGGTGATCGCCTCAACCTTTCCTTTTAGTCGAATACATGCGGCTGTCCTTTGCTCTTCCGTGTAACTCTGAAGTTTCTCTTTGCTTACAACCTGAAAGTCATCTGCCACGTATTCCTTGCTGCAAATGTATACTTATTGCAAGCACACGTGGGACAGTGGTGCCCACCTGCCTCTCTGCGTCAAGGGCTCGCCGGGATCGAGAGAGGAGGGGGTGGACGGGTCAGCGGCAGTGTGCGTCGCACCGGAGTTGGCTAGCCTGCAGAAGTAGGTAAATGCATAAAAATAAAAAACTTAACAACGGTCGCTTCTCGTTACTCTGCTTTACTATCACGTTTTCCTCGTTATTTATGATTATTATTATTTTTTCTTGCCGTTTTACGTTCCAAGTATTTGTAGCTCCCCCCCTCACTCTCTCTCGCTTGCTTGCTCCGCGTGAATGCTGCGCGGCAGCGGGACCCTCCTCAAAAAGGGCTGGACGCACAACCCGGGCCGCACCCGGCGTGGTGGGAAAAATCTTGCGTGGCGCCCAAAGCTGTCGGAGCGCGTGCTCGACCAGTTTGTGCCCCTCAACCTCGCCTTCCCGCGACGTCACCCGAACGCGTGGCACGAGCTCCAGTTCAACCTGCTGGGGTACACCAAGTGGCCGAAGGAGGTGGGTTTTTACAACGCCGGGGACAACTTTGAACTGACCCCCGAGGCGATGTTCCGTCTGTATTTGAAAAATCGTGACGAGGCCTTCTGGACGCGGCTCCACAATGAGAAGGTTGTGGTTCATTTGATGCCAAAAGTAGAAAGTGACCCAAAACAATACATGGAACGCGTAAATGACATTTTTCGGCATCACATCAAAAGGTTTGGGTCTGACCACTATATTTACAATGCGGTGATGCAGGCCGCCGCGTTCGCCAAGGATCTCCCGCGCTGTGAACAGCTGCTAGGAGAAATGCGATCTATTGGACTCGAGCCAAACGCACAGACGTACGTGAACATGATGCTGGCCGTGCGGTTAGCTGGTGCACCCCGTGAAAAGGCGGAGGCGTATTTTAAGGAGGGCGTAAAGACGGATGCATTGAGTGCTGTGATGCGACTTGATACCGAATTTCAAATGTGGATGGATCAACTGGAACGGTTAGGCTCCTTCACAGCAAAGTCAGGCTACCTGTCGGTGAACGAGGAGGGAGCAAAGCCGATGCCGTGCGATATGTGGGCGCTCTGGGGATGGCACCGAAGTGAAGCGAAGTTCATTAGTAGAAAGCGCATGATAGATGAACAGGTGCGGAATCGTGTACGTAGCGGCAGGGAACTGGTGGGCACGGTCTATTCAAAGTCCCGTCGCCAACCATGGGCAAAGTACAATGGCATGTTTCCATTTGATTACAATGGTCCAGCGCGTCGTCGTGGCGTAGCTTTCGAAGACGCTCCTGCACCCCAACATAACAAGGAGGTGTGCGAAACAGCCTTTTAGGAGTAAGTTTATCTGGCGTCATTTTTCTGTGGTCCCGTGTATCGGTGAATGCGGTGTGTCAGCGCTTGTGTTGCGACAAATACATATTAATACATAAATATGTATATATATATATATATATGTCGGTGTGTGTGTGTGTTTGAGTGTGCTTGGATCAACTCTCGTCTTTTTCGCGACTGGTGAATGAGGCGTGCTCTTGGAGTGTGTCTTGCTTTTTGCCTTTTTTTTCAGCCTCCTGTTTCTTCTTCCTCGCCTGATGCCTTTGCTTCACTGCGTGTACTCCCACCCACATTCCCTTTCCTATTTTCAGTTTCTTTTGTGTTGGAGGTGATAGGATACTCGCGGCGATGAGTGTTGGCGGGCCTGTTCGTGTGCGACTTGTCCTCAGCGGCGCCTGCTACCCGGCGTACTCGGGGCGCCAGCTGCAGCTGCAGGTGCCCATTTTCCGTGACGACGGCTCTCCGATGACGACGATGGACCTCAAGAGCCAGATACGGAGGGAGTGGCCGAGCGACCTGTCGGAGATGCAAGAGGCCATCAAGACTGTAGAGATGAAGATCCTGCGGACGGGGAAGCTTCTCCAGGACGACGCCTCGCTGCGGAGTGTCATCACCTCCACCGAGATGCAGGACTGTAGCGTAAGCGCAGGAACGCCCAAACGCAACGATGAAGAACCGAAGTGGCTGCTCATGCATTTGGTCTTTCAACGGTCCAGCAATGCGGGGGCGCAAGAGAAGGGCCATGACAACGCGTCGGCAGGCAGAAGAAAGGGAACAGGCAGCAGCAGCAGCGGGTGCTGTTTACTTATTTGAAGTTGCCTCTCTCCAGCGCGCAATGCCCTCACCACACCTTAAGAGCTCGGAGGGCGAGTACCAGCACCCAAGAGGAATCAAAGGAGGAGACTGCGTCACAGGAGCAATAAAAACAAAAACAAAAACAACATGAACAAAACAAAAAAAACGAAGCAACCAAACAAATGAAAAGAAAGAAGAAGATAACAAAAAAAAAGGGGGGGGGCGAAGGAGGGAAAGGAGAGGTGAACTTTGCGCAGCGTCTCATACTTTCACTATGTACCTATATCGCTCGCCATATAGCTTTATGATGCTTGTCAGCGTCGTGATTATTATTACTCGTATTCGCATCCTCATCCTTGCACCTTCACTTTCTCGCCTGCTTTTCCTTCCGTTCCATCACTTCACTGTTTTGTATGAAGTTTTTTTACACTGTCTGGTTTGTTGTTGGTGTTGTTTCTCGCGTGTCTTTCTTCCGTTGCCCCTCTTTTTTTTTATTTTATTATTATTATTATTTTTTTTGCTTTCTCTGCCGCATGTGTTTTGCACTGCGCGGGCATACACGCGCAAATCACGGCAGCGTCGTGCAGGCGCTCTTTGAACGGTGACTGGCACGGGCCGGGGTGCAAGCGCGAGCAAACGCCCCAGACACTTGCTTCTGCTCACCTCCGTCTGCTCCGCGGCGTCCTTGGGGTCGGAAGTAAAAACAACACAAAACAAAAAGGGGGGGGGAAACGCGCGTGTCGTGTGTGTATGAGTGTGTGTCTGAGAGGGGAGGGGGGGGGAGGGGGCGGCGGCGCACACGCCAACAGGAACCGAACAAGGGAAGGAAAGAGCGAAGGAAACAACGACAGCAACAACGTCAGGGGCGTGACAATGCGTGGATGACTAGCGAAGTTGGCATTTGTGTACTGCGGTCAAAAGCAGGATAAATGTAATATTGCTGTCTTTGACGCTGAAACTTTACCCTTCTCTCTCTCTCGCGCTTCCATCCTTTTTCTTGCCCGCACATAGGAAAGAGGAACGACGAAGAACGTAAATAAAGCATATGGGACCTATCGTCACCTGGCGGCCATCCCCTTCACTCCACATCCACTTTTTATGCGCGTGTGTTTGTGACTTTCCCAGGCCGTTTCAGATTGAGCTGTGATTTGTTCTTGTCTTTTCTTTTTCCCCTCTCCTTCTCTTTTTTTTGTGTGTTTTGTTGGTTACCTGTTCTGCATTTTTGCCCTTTCTATTTTCCCCGGTCCGCCTTCCCGAAGGTGGATGGAGGCGGGGGCAGAGGCATGCGCCCGCGACGCGGCGGTCCTTTCGGCGTCTGAGAAGCGGGAGATGTTAGACGCCTTGGCGGGGATGATCGCCTCCACCATTGAGGGCGCCAGCGTCGGGGACGTCCATGCGGCACTGGCGTCCGCTGAGGCAGCGTCGGGGGAGTGGCGGGAGTTGGTGCAAAACAAAGTGGAGGCGCGTCACAAGCGGGGGCTCCCCGACGCCGCCGCAGCCAAAGACCGGCCCCCCGCTGTACAACCACAACCGTCACCGCAATTCACACAGGCGATGACGACGGCGTGGGAATGCCCAGCGTGCGGCACACGGTACGACGTTGTCGACGCTCGCCGGTCTCTAAGGCGCAGCAGTACTTCCGCTGCCGTTAAGACGTTATCCGACACCACTCCAACCGGTTGTCCTGTTTGCGAGGGGTTGGGGAATGAGGAAGGGTCGCCGGCCCTCAGTAAAAACGCGGTCAACGAATGACAAAGGAGGGAACCGACGAAAAAAAAAAGGAAAAGAAAGCCGGAGTTTTGCTTTCCATCTCCCCCTTTCTGTGTATATACCTTTCTCGCTGTATCATTTTTAGCTGTTGTGGTTGTGTTGTTTTCCTCTGTCTGGCTAATTGTTCAACAAAATTTTTGGCAAGGGAGACACGTGAGAAATGAGGGCGATCTCAAATATATGTTGCGTTGTCTCCCCGGGTGTTTTTTTATTTCATACTGTTTTCCAGGATCTCTTAGCTTTTACTTATTTATTATTTTTTTTGTCATCTTAAGCTCTCTTTCTCTCTCTCTCTTGCTCTCTCTTGCTTCTAGCTCTTTGGCACAGGTTCTAGTTTGTCTTCTCTCCATATATATATATATAGCTATACAGCTATACACCTATACCTATAAACACGTATTGGAGACGTTTAGGGTCCGTTAAGATACAGCTGTACATATCTTCATAAAGCGGAGGCTGAGTTTTGTTTTGCTGTTTTTTGCGCGCGTGTGTGTGCCCACGCAAAGGCTTCTGCGGGTGGCAAAACATGAGTCTAAGTTCTTCGTTGGCCTCATCGTTGGGATCCATTTTTTCTCGCGGTGGGTTGAGCAGTGAGACGCTGCCCGAGAAGCGGGCGATGGCTGTCTGCGCAGTCGCGTATGTGAATCGTCTTCCCATTGAGATTTTGCACCGTATCTTCATGGAGATCATTGCAAGTGACAGTTACGACTTTGCTTGGATTGGGGTGCTTTCAGGTGTTTGTTGGCGGTGGAATTGCGCGTGCCAACACACTGTCATGTGGGAATTTATATCGAAAAGGATATTTGTGGCCTATCCACTGGTGCAGCGCCTACACAGCGCACCGCTAGATCAGTCTGACTTGCAACTACTGAACCGAATGCGGCGATTGGGGGCCCCCGAACAGTTCATCACTCAGCACGACACCATGAAGCCTCTCATTGCACCGACCAATAGAACCGTGCGGGAGGCCATGGAGGAGGTGAAACACTATTTGAAAAGCAGGAGTTACTATGAGTATGTGCAACGAAGGCGTGTGCTTGTACTACATGTGTTCGTTTCGTGGGCGCTCCTGTCGTTTTCATTGTTTCTCGCCACCACTGTGTGCCTGGCGGAGGGGATCGCTTTGGGCGTCGTATGCTCACCAAACATGGCCTTCTTCCTCCTATGGATGACGTATCTTTCCATCATTGTCATTGTTCTTGCCAATGTGGTGATGGAGACACATTTTGAACCGAAACCGCTTTTTTGCCGATTGAGAAAAAACAGTCCGCTTATTGCCCGCTCCGCCACGGCCATCGTTGTTGGTATTGCCTGCGTCGCCCTTCCGACTCTCCTCGTGCAGATCAATTTTAGCCGTGCTGAGCGATTTCCATGGCTTCTCTGCGGTATCACCCCTATAGCTTCACTTAGTATGTGGCAGCTGTATGTTTTGCTGTCCTACGTTGCCCCCGACGTCAAGCAACAAATTACGGAGCAGCGAACTGTGTTTAGGCCCAAGGCAATTATGACGTTTCTATTATCAAATGTTCCTTACGCCTATCCCGCGTTGTTTGCAGGAACCATATTTTGCATACTTCAGTATGTCGAGTACGGTGGGCGCACGTATGTTCTATTCGCCATTATCCCTGTGCTTACAAGTCTTGTGGTGCTCACGCTGCTTTTCTTGTTGGATTTTTGCCTTACGCGGCACGCGAAAGACTTCATCACAGGTGGGTGCCTGTTCCTTCTCATGCTTTTTCCTCTCTCGCTGGCTTGGAGGGAGTTCCGTGGGCTTACCCTCCTTCCTGTTGTCACCGCGTCCTTCCTCTTCTACCTCACGCATCTGAGGCTGTCGGCGATGCGAGCCCTCCACGAACTTGTCGTAGGGGCGCTTCACCCCCAAAACCGCCACTTCCGCTGAAGCGACACACAGGCGAAAATGACAGAAGTGAGGAGTGGAGGCTTTTTTGTTTTTGTTTTCCTGTTTGTTTGCTTTTGAGTATCCGCATGAGTACGTTTGTGTTTTTCTGTTTGCGCCTTGACGCGGCGGCGAGGATGACTTCGTGCGGGTGGAATTACAAAAAAAAAACACGGCCTCAACGAGAGGAGCGTCGAAGCCAAGCTTTGGTGTTGTGCGGATGCAGGCACTGGGAAACTAAAGAGGTGGGAGGCGGCGTTTCTCCACATGCCTTTTCCGTCGCTCTTAACGGCGGGGGAAGGACGTGGCCAACGGGTGCGGGGGAGGTGTGCCTCTGCAGGCCCCCTTCTTTCCCTCGTTCTCTCTCCCTCTGTGTGTGTGTGTATGTATGTAGTTGCTGCTTTTCCTACCCCCTGTCGTTTTGTTTGCTCTCGTCTTTTTGTTTTTAACTTCCATCCTCCCTCCTGCCGCTGCTGTTTTTTTTTCCTGGCCCACGTATTTTTTTTACTTTCTTCCTTCCTTTTCTCCGGCGGGGCGTAAGTCCCCATGGCGGGGAGGGGGCACTGATTGCGAGGAGAGTTGGTGTGTGACCCGTCTTTCTCTGCTTCTCGTTGCTGCCCAGTTTTTTTGCAATTCCCACCCACTTCTCTGCAACGGCACGTCGCGCGGGGCGGCGGCGGAGGCGGCGAGGCCAAAATTAACTATGCGACGAAGTCAGTGCCCGCTCGACGCTGCGGTGGCTGTCCTCACTGCGCCTCTGCAACTTTTTCTCTTCTTTTCCGACTCCACTTTCCTTCTATTGGCTGCGCTCGCCAGCGTGGAGCGGAATACAGGCGAACGCCGCTCCCGGCAAACGCGGAGCGTCGCCTCAAACCCAGATACTCACCCAAAAGAGGGAACAGAAACGACGGCGAGGGAATGTCGTCTCCCTTCGGCGGCCTCAAGGAGGAGGCGGCGCCGGGCCTCGCGCTGTTGCGTGCGCAGCTTCAAAGCATGCGATCGGTTGAACCACACACTGCAGCTGCTGTCCCCTACCAAATGCTGCTGCGCGGCGTTCCCGAGTTGCGGTCTGCTGGCGGTACCGCCGCGGGTTTCCCCCCGTGCCCAGCTGTGAGTGGTGCGTTGTCGCCGCCTCAGGAGAAGTGGGACGCGAATGTAGGCATGTTGCGGCAGTTGGAGTCACGTCTACGCCGCTACCAGGAGAGCGGTGTGGAGAGGCGCGGGAAGTTGCTGCTCGCGATGGAACAAGTGCACACCGATATGGAGCAGGTGCAGGCCTGTACCGTGCAGTTCCAGGTAGATGGAGAGGACCATCTTCAGGCGCTGCGACGACTTCTTGCAGGCAACAAGGACACTGCTCAGTGTATTCTGCGCCGCCCTGAGGCTGTCATGAAGGAGGCGGCCAGTGTTTTTGGAGAGGAGACGGGTTCTTCCGCTAGCACCCGTGAAGAGGATGGGCGACTCATATCTCGCGTGGAGGACATGCGAAGGGCCCAGGGGGTGATGCGTCGTCGGCTGGAAAATGCTTCTGGTCTCGAAGCTGCACCATCGTCAGCGTCTGCTGCGGCGGTGGTGGGCAGAATCAAAGCCGAGCTGCAGAAAGAGCGTGATGCGGCCGACGCGAGACTTTCTGCTTTGAAGGAGTCATTTGTAGCCATTGTCCAAAAGACGTTAGATGAGTTGGAGCTGTTGCGAAGCGAACGTGTAGAGACCGAGGCACTGTGCGCGCGAATTCTTAGCTGCCACGCCGCTTAGCGGAGGGTGTGGGTGCGGGGTGCCGTTTGTTGTGTTGATCACTTTTGTGTACATTACCACAAAAAGAATGTAGGCAGTTTGTATATATATATATATGTATATATCTGCATCTCCGTGTGTGTGCGTGTGTGTGTCTGCTCCAGTTCCGATGACACGACGAGGGCAGGAACGACGCTGCTTTCCTCCAGAAAGAAACTCCGCTTCTTCCTTTTTTAGTTGTCTCTCTCTCTCGGTGTGCGTGTTTCCCTTCCTGAGGGCTCCATGTGAGATGGATGAAAGCATCATTAAGGTGCCATTTTATGCCGCGACCTCTGCATGGCGAATGCAGGCGCAGCTGCAGGGTCTTATTCGCAATCACCCAAGCGTCATAGCGAACAGTGGCCCCCTAGCGGCTCCTGGCACCGTCTTTACCACCGCGCGCTTGTCGCTGCACAATACTGAAGGTGCACTAGCATTGGGTCTGAATCCATTGGGTGCCGGCGGGAGCGTTGGACTGATGTCCGTCGAGGGGCCCGAGCCGACGCTTCAAGGAGCAACGCACATGCGCTGGTTGGACTTGCCCCCAGACGTCTGCTTGAGCAGCATTGATTGGTGTGATGACCATCTTCTCGTAGGCAGCACACGTGGTCGCATTTTTATTGCCAAGGCAGGGCCATATAGTGTGAATGAGTGCAGTGGAACACTTGACCCCAGCGGGTGCTTGGTGTCTGGGGACACACAGCCTCTGGTTGGGGACATCATCGTTGCGCCAAGCAGCCATGCGGTGTCGACGCTTGTGCGCAGTGTGCGGTGCAACGCCGAGGTGCGGGCCTCCAGTGTTGTTGCAGTGGTCGATGGCCGTGCGATGGTGTGGGATATGGAGGGGGATGCGTCTCCTATTCGGGCCTGGGCCCCAGGCGTGAGCCCTGGGGCAAAGAATAGCAGTCAAACTGAGGTCCTGCTTTTTGCTCAATGGGCCCCGCACAGCGACTCCGTTGTTCTCACAGGCAGTTATGAGGGAAGCCTTCTTCTAACGGACACCCGAGCGAGTGACACTGAGGGAAGCAGTTTATCACTGCCAATGCGCCGTGGGTGTATGGCTCGATGCGCGGACTTCAACGCGTTGCTGCCGTTTGTGTTGGCGGCGGCATCGTCCGACGGGACCATCTCCATCTTTGATTGTAGGTTTCCTGATCACGCCGTGCGCACAATCTCGTCCCTTCAGGGCGATGTTGCCTCCTTGCGTTGGCTCCGACTTCACTCGGATCTTCTGGCAACCGGTGGCATGGATGGCACTGTGGCACTGTGGAACTTGCGGTTTGCCCCGACGCACTGCGTGGGGCGTGGACAGTACAAGTACCCCGTCGTTGACCTCGCCGCCACTGTCTCCTCCGTGGAGCAGCGCCTGTTTGGCGTGACTGCCGGCGGTGAGTTGACGCTGACGGGTCTCGCGTGTGCGGCCCTCGCAGAGCTGGCGCCGTCGGTGACCAGCCGCGTTCGCTCGCAGCACGCCGACGAGGGCACACCGCATTTGCGGGAACGGGAAAAGCGAGGCGTGGGGCTCCTCTACGCGAGGCGACTGCGGGAGGCGTATGAAATTATCACCGACTGTGCCATGGAGCGCTTCACGCGCAAAGAGACAGGGGTGGCAATGGCCCTTGTTGGCCTCACGGACGTCATGGTGGTTCCAAAGTTAGACTATAAGGAGATGATTGAGGAGAACACAGGGCATCTTGTTGCTGTCGAGGCGGCACCCTATTCACAGGCCCTCGAGGTGTTTGACGACCTCCTCACTCGTTCGAGCGAGCGACTCTGCATGACGCTGCCGCTGGGAAAAGTTCGTGATATTACCAAACCCAACCCGGAGGATCTCAAGAAGGTTGAGGCGCTGCGGCTTAACTTATTGCTGCAACGCGTCCTTCACACCGGTGACCCCGAAACGGTTATTAGTGGCTTACAGCTCTTCTCCGCCAATGCCGGGAATCTTGACCTTGTGGACACGGATACCGCGTGCGGCATTGCCAGGATGCTGCTGAGGGAAAACTTTACGGAGGGAGAGGACTTTGTGCGTGCCTTTTTGTCGCTCTTGATTCAGCAGGATGGCACCGTCCTGGCCCCCACATTGACACGCCGACTTTTGATAGTCGTGCAGGAACCGCTGATGACGGATGGACTTCCGCCGCGGCAGGCGAAGCGGCGCGAAGAGCAGTTTTTGTCTAACTTACTGGCAGCTCAGGAGGCGGTTCGGGTACAGCTAACAATCTTGGGTATGGGCATTGAGCAGTACCAGCAGGTCATTGCCACGGTGAATGGGTATCAGAAGGCTTGCTTAGAAAAAAGGGAGAGTGGCATTTTTGGTTGGCTGGGGCTGAAGCCTATTCTGCTTTTTCTGCACTCTTTGACCGCAGATTCCAATTACGCCACCTTCTTTTGGGCCTGTGTGCAGTTAATGGAGGCCTTTGCGAGGTGTCCGGGGTCGCGGCAGGTGGAGTCTCTTCTGTTTAACACAGTTGACCGCATCCACAGCGCTGCGAAGCGCATTCAGGAGCAGTTAGAGCAGGCCGCAAGCACGCCGCGTTTCTCACCGTCCGCATTGCGTGAGGTGGGCGAAATGATTCATGGTGCGCTCGACTTTCTCGTTGTGCTCCTCCGTGTTCAGCTTGAGTGCGAGAATGTGGCGATTGAAAGCGGCATGTCGGAGATCCCGCCTGTCATGGGTCGCATCTTTGACATGCTCAGCACGGCGTCCTCCGACCTGCTGGAGGCCTGGGCGACGCTGCTCGAGAAATTGGAGGAGTGCACGATGCGGGATCTCGTGCGGAAGTGTTGCCTCGGCGTGGTGCGGAACTTCTCCCTTCAAATTGAGGAGCTGATGACGGTCTCCGCCAAGAAGGAAGATGATGAGACGTTGAATGAGATTCTCGACACCTGCTACGATTTTATTGACACGACCGTCAAGGGCGACGACGACTGACCGTTGCCGCCGCTGCTTTTGTACCGGCTGTTGTTCTTGCTGCAGTCGCGGGCTCTGCGTGATTGACTGTTTTGCCGTTCTTTTTCCTTCTTCCTTTTTTTGGTCGTCATTTGTGAGTTTTTGGGGTGCGTGCCGCCTGTCTCGTACCTCTGGATCTGGGCGGTGGAGAGGCGTCGTGCGGCTCGCAATCGTCGTCGCCTTTCGTTTCTGTTTTTTTTTTTTTTACTTTTACTACAATTATTTCCTCCTTCTTTTTTTTCTTCTTCTTCTTCTCGCAGTCGAGGCGCTTCCGGGGACGAGGGAGGCGAGGCAACCATCCGAGTGGCCCCAGCCCACCGACCGTTGGACGCGTTGTCGATGTGGAAGCCCCTGCGCACGCCGCTCGCCGCGTTCATTTGCGCCGCCCGTTTCTACGGCTCAACGCCGCCGTCGTCGTCTTCGTCGTCGACGTCGACGTTAGCGGGCGCAGCGGCGGGCCGTCACTTCAGAACTCCGGCGAGTGCCGGCGGCGGCGCGGGGAACGGCGCAAAGCAGCGACAGGCAAACCCGTACAAGTCATGGGAGCACCTGAACCACAAGTGGCTCATTATGATGTGCATTGGCTGCCTTGCGGGGGGACTTGCGGCAGGTCAGGTGGTGGACGTGGACGAGAATGCGCTGCGACCGCCGTTTTCCAAGGCGTCTGTGCTTGCAGACATCGACAAGACCTTTGAGTTCCGACCCGATTTGGCCGCGACAAGCATCCGTGTGGCCTTTCTCCTTGCCGCCCGCCGTGCGGGGTTTGCCACAGACAACATTGACGAGTCGTGCGCCGTCGTCAGCGGCCTGGAGGACATCGCGGGGGTGCTGCGCCAACTTGCGACGGTGCACAGACTTTCGACGGAGGACGCCGCCTCGCTCTTGGCGGTGGCGGGTGTGAAGTTTTTAAAGGGGCCCGCCGACGCGATTGAGAGCGGCTGGCGGTGGGGACGCAACGACACGGAAGCCGCGGCCCCGCGGAAGAAGCAGCTTGCCGACGGCGACTCCGGCTGCATTGCGGTCCCGACGATCATTGCGGGGCTCGGCGGCCTCACGGCGGAGGAGTGCGTCGCCCTCATGGCGTGCCACAGCGTGGGGGAGTTCCACGAGCACGTAAGCGGGCTCGATGACGTGTCGCACATCGGCCGCCGGTACAGACTCAGCAACGAGTACTACAAATTTCTTTTAGCGAATGAAAAGCGCTTCTTTGAGCTGGAGGTGCCCCGAACGGAAGAGAACAAGGCCATCCAGCGTCTGCCAAAGGACTTTGTCTGTGTCTACGCACAGGTGGAAAAGAAGAAGAAGAAGCGGCAGTGCGTCTTTAACCGGCGCGAGGTGGAGGCTTTGCTACACAACAAAACTTGGCGGGAGCTGACTGAGAAGTACGCGGCGGATGAGGCGGCGTGGGCTGCGGCGTTTCAGTCGGCCTTCACCAAAATGATCGAGAGCCACTTTAAGCGTCTGCGAACGTACAACGCGCCTTCGGCATAGACGGATTTGGAAGTCGGTAGTGAAAAGGCACGGCAAACGCGGCGTCGCAGCGGGCGGTGCGGCTGAGAGGGGGGCGGGGGAAGAATAGCGTGGCTTTGAAGAGTGTGGAGAGGAATGCGCATACATTGCATACAAGGCGATATAAATTATTAATGTGCAGCTTGTCTGCGTCTGCTGCAGCTGCTGCTGCTTGACGGTTTGCGTCAATGACTGGTTATTGTTATTTTGCGTATGCGGCTTGGCAAATATTTTCAATCGTTTCTTCTTCTCCCCGCACGACGTTTGCGTGTTTCCCTTATTTACTACTACTGCTTCACCACCATGTTAAGATGCCTGGACGTGAGGTGCCCCCGCGCGCAGTCGGTGCGAAAGAGCGGTGTAGGCCGGCGGGCAGCCCTTACGCCGCGGCCACGGCGTCCACACGGCAGAAGACAGCCATCCCGAGGACGGCGCCGCCGAAGAAAGAAGAGCGAAGGCCACTGCAGCAGTTCACTGCCGTCGCCCCTGCCTGTGAAATGTGTCTTGGTCTACTGCATTACTCCCAGAAGGTTCGCAACGCATTGGAGGCTGTGCTGGCGAACGCCAGGGTGGTGTTTCTCGACGACACGTTGCACCACCAAATGGACGATGAGCGGTGGGTGCGGGTGCTGCGGGCGATGGGTGCCGATAAATCGACGTACTACACGAGGACGGTGGCCCTGAGCAAACCCGCCTTGAGTTCAGGCCGTGAGGGATTGCGAATAGATGCATAAAAAGAGAAAAATTATATAGACATATATGTCTGAGTGTACGCGTCCCACCGGGGGGTAGGTGGTTGCAGTAGATGCATTAAGTAGACATTGCATGCGTCTATTATGCCCTGCGGTTGCTGCGGTGCTGAGTTATTGTGCGCACACTCAACATTGCCGGTGTTCCGTCGCCGGGCCCTGAATTGTGACCCCCTTTTCTTTGTTTCTCTATTTCTTTTTTTTTTTCGCTTTTTTTGTTTTTAACTCTGAGTGAGTGCGGGTGCGCCAGCGCCGGTGGCAGGACTAAGTCAAAGAAACTCTTTTCCCTTGGAGGACTCGCACTGCCCGATCCGAGGGTGGCCTCTCTCGCGCGCTCTCTCTCTCTCTGGTCTCGCGCAGGCGTCCAGAAGGCGACGTCGCCCTCCCCCGTCTTGCATCGATGCCCGAGGCGTACGTGGAGAAGACACAAAATGAGCTGGGCGCGATCATCTCCGCGCCCAAGTTAACTGAGAAACTCCTGATGAAGCCCCCGTTTCGCTTTCTGCACGACATCGTCACAGGCTTTCTTGAGGTCACGGGGTTCCCGAAGGGGCTTTTCCCCGACGAGATGCTCGACAGCGCCAACGTGACGGATAAGGCGAGGAAGATTCAGTTCCTGACGCTGCTTGTCGCGGCCGTGGAGGCGGGGACGGGGAAGAAGCTGGCGGTGCAGCCATCGAAGGTCGTCGCGGGGCAGGAGCCGGATCATACAAACGAGCTGCTGCAGTCCCTGGCGGCGTGCGCCGCGCTCAGTGAGGAGCAGAAGACGGCTGCCGTGCAGGCGGCGAAAGGGGGCGGCGGGGAACCGCCGGCGGTGACGAAGAAGGCGCCTGCCAAGGAAGCGGAGGATGCGGAGCGGGAAAAAGAAAAAGAGCGGGAAAAGGAAAAGGAAAAAGAGCGGGAGAAGGAAAAGGAGGAGCGGCGCAAGCGGAAGGAAGAGGAGAAAAAGCGTGAAGAGGAAGAGAAGAGGAGGCGGGCAAAGGAGGAGGAAAGGGCCGCAGCGGCCGAGGCGGCCGAAGCAGAGCGACAGCGACAGCGGCAGCGACAAGAGGAGGAAAGGGCCGCAGCGGCCGAGGCGGCCGAAGCAGAGCGACAGCGACAGCGGCAGAGACAAGAGGAGGCAAAGGCGCAGAGCAAGGCACGCAAAAGCGAGGAGTCACAAGCCAGCAAGAGTGAGGAGAAGGAAAGCAAAAAAAAGGCATGGAGAGGCTTCGGAGGAGAAGGCGCCGAAGCCCGAGGATGAGGAGCGGCGCAGACGGCATGAAGAAAAGCGGCGCCGTGAGAAGGAATTGGCGGAGCGGGAAGAAGTTTTGGCGCCAAACGAGAGTTCAACGCCAATCCCAAATGCTGGCCGCAGCGACCAGCACCGCACTTCTAATGCGCCGACTACTGTCACTACGCCTGCCGCCGCAAGTGCAGTTGCGACTCCCTTCGCCGCAGGGAAGGCCCCGCCGCGCACCAAGCCGACGCACGAAGTTT